>NC_046164.1:62549547-62684547 GCF_011064425.1 Rattus rattus | reverse complement strand
TGTGGGGTGGGGAGGGAACTTAAGGAGAAATAGTAGAACATGGGTGATAAAAGGGGGGAAAGGGGATAATTGGCACTGAGGTTTAAGTTGGGAGAGATTTAAGTAGGGTAAAGGAAAGAGAAGAGAGATAACTAAGATAACTTTTGTCTGTGTGTGTATTAGTCATATTCAAATAAAAGAATTTTTGCTTAATTGAATTATCCTACACAAGGGATAGTATTCCTCCCAGAAGCCAGAGTTTGACAGCTATGGGACACCTCCTCTCAGACTGTTTGTCAAGAGTTCCACAGAAGTTACTAAACCTTTGCAGGCTTTTGCCATTGTTCTTGGTTGCCCAACAAATCTTAATTGTCAAACCATATTTCTGAAAACACCAACTTACCAAAATGTACTATGCAGACTGTTGATAGGGAAAGTCATCAAGAGTTTCACCCAGCTGTGAACTCTGTGAGCAACAATAATGACAGGCATGACACGATATGCCCATCATGGGCATAACTCTTATGCATGTAACCATTCACTTTCTGACTGTATTTTAAGCCTGCTCCAAAGGTGGAAACTTGGGCCCAGTTCTGTCAATCTGTATCTGCAGAGCTCATAACCTCGGTGTGTGAACCTACTACTATCATTTTACTAAATGCACTGCTAGTCAAACTACTCACTATTTCCTATTCCTATCCCCTCTCTAGCCACACAGTAATGTAGCTCTCAAACTCATCAGATTTTTATTTTTATTTCTTTGGGTTTTTTATTGGTTCATGTGATGGTGGTTAATGTAGAACTGGTCACAAACAGAGAATAAGTGTGTGTTTGTGGAATGCCAAGCCACAAATGGCATATTTCTCCCATCCCTTTCCCCAAAGCTCGATGACCATCCCAGAAGGGCACATAAGAGCTAGATCAAAATGGTATTTTCTGTATATGACAGAACAACTGTATTCATAAACTCATAGCAAGCAGATTTGGTTGCTACAAAAGACCAAGGCACTCAACATTGCAGAATGAAGTAGGGAGGTGCTTCTGAACCCCTATCTCTCTCTAAGGGACTGTAGAAACTGTTGGTTCTAATATTTAAGTATGTGGCCACTAGTTTGTTGATCACACTCCGGTGGATGGTTCCAAACCCATGAGTTTATGAATAGCAAAAACTAGAATCAATGGGCCATAAAAATAAATGAAGACAGGAAGCTGGCATGCAGTGGGAGGGAAGATATGAATCTGAAAGGAGTTAGGGGAGGAAGGTGTGGGAGGTGGGCATGACCAAAATACATTGCTATGAATGTATGAAACTTTCAACAAATTAACAAAAATAGCACAATAAAATAAATAATAGAATAAAACCAATTAGAACACCAAAACTGTGAATTTACAATACTTATTTTGAGAGACCAAGTAGACCCGCGCTGAGAATTGTTTTAAGAGGAACATCCTACCCTTTTCTCTCCGGCCTGTAGTTAGATATGGAATGTTCCCAACCACTAGCCACTAATATTGACCTTGAGCAGGTGAGAGAACCTGAGGAAATACACGAAAGGTTCTAGGAACTGTATGTTCTCAATAATTACACCCTCCGGACATTTAGTCTATGGGATTGTTGCAGAGAGCATGAAAGTCGCCATAAAAGGCCTTCATGAGGAATTTTAAAATTTAGTATTTATATTGTCTTAGGATGGCACAGGCTTCCTGTTCTTCTTTTCATACAATCTAAACATAGGTCTTTTACCTCGTTCTTAGACAAAAGGCCTCTTCCCCATCCTCTGTCTC
Source organism: Rattus rattus (assembly GCF_011064425.1). Lineage (NCBI taxonomy): Eukaryota > Metazoa > Chordata > Mammalia > Rodentia > Muridae > Rattus > Rattus rattus. Next base: position 62,682,783 of record NC_046164.1, on the reverse strand, counting down.
TTGCTCCACTTTTGCTTCTATCTAGGAGTTTTTGTTTATCAAACAGGTGCTAATCAACCCTGATCAACTAGATGGAACTCATCCACAAAGGTATCTAGTATGGAGGCCGGGGTTTGTCTCTTCCTTTCTCCATCAGTAAGGAGTAAGATGTGACAAGAATCTGGGCTGTAGACTGAGGCTTTACCAGGAAGGGCTATCCACACACACAGGCAGGAAATTGAGAAGTAACGAGAAAGATTTTGCAATCTCTCTTTAAGAAGTGTTGTCTATCAATGACAAGACAGTTCATTTGCTAACTTGTTTTCTTATATCCCAATTGCTTCAAAACTCTGACAGGGATGCAGACACCAAAGCATACACCCAACAACATACCTGGGTTTCTTGACACAATGCCTGACACATAATAAGCAGTCATTTGGGAATGAAGGGCAGTGTTTCTATAGCGTGCTGAAAGCCATACTTCAAAGGCTTTTAGAGGAGATTCTTAATTCTCTCCTTTTATGGCCTACATGCTTGAGGTCATAGCCAGAGAACCAGCCTGGCTTTACAACTCTACTCTGAAGCACCTGATTTAAGAAAAAAACACCTACATATATCATTTCCTTAGGATCTAGTGTACATGCTCAAATTTAAGAATTTTATTTTTCAAAAGAACCACAAACTTGTCAACTTAAGAACTGAGGATAAAGGAGAAGTATCTGCTCGTTTAGTATAAACTCTTCTCATATCCAGCCCTATGAGAGACAAGGTAATGAAGAGAATGGTCTCTGTTTTCTCTTCATTTATTTAAGGAGGTGAGGGACAGCTATAATTATAACCATATCTTAGAATAACAGTAATGATAAGATGATAAGATATAGCTTGTCTGACAGCATCATGAACACTGCTCCTTTTAGGTGCTACTGCTTGCTTTTAGGTGCTACCTGTTCTGTGTGTACATACATTCATTCTGGAAATAACCCTAAAGACAGAAAGTCACCCGAGACAGGGACACATGATCAGGACCACTCAGAAGCCATTGTTTCCCTGATGTCCAGTACTTCTCTTTGAAACTCTCATCAAGACCAAAGTTTGTCCAAACCAATCTTCTGCGCAGATCCAATGGAGTGTGTTTGCCTGTTATATTGTAAGATTTGAAAAGTCTCTTTAGCATTACAATTGAACCTTGAAAGGGAACCTACTACGTGCCAGGTGTCTTGAACACATTGCATAATAAAAATGACTGCCAACAATAATAGAGTCAGGATAAGTCTTCTAATTGAGCAGGTGAAGAGAGGACATCTCTGTAAAGTCTTGTGACTGTCTGAGTTTGTGCAACAGAGTCAAGAAGATGCGTATCTCTTTACTTTCAGGATTACATGTTCCTTTTGCAATAAGATTTGTGGTCCAAACAATCCAAGACCTGTGTTCTGCCTCACTGATTTCAGTTCACCCAGGGTAACCTTGTAGTTGCTAAAACAATAAATGGTACAATCATTATGCCTCAGATAAACTTCACAACCCATAATATTATTTGCTGCTTAGAATCTAACCATATTGGCAAAAAAAATCAATCATAATGCTTCACGACTTAACCTCATTTCATGATTCCTGGGTGGCCCATTTGCCAGTATCAAGACTGTGGTCAAATTCATTTGATGTTCCAAGGCTCTTCCTCTTTCCTGACTAAGAAGCTTTAAAATATTCACAGTCAGTGAGTATCAGCAAGCTGGAGCATAAGAGTCCTGGCTCACACAGACATTCAGATAGTGAAGCAATGTGTCAGTAAGTGTTGAGTAGACTTGAAAGATGGGAAGCAGAAGGAAAGGGATTCTCTTAAAGAGTGCTGGTAAGAGAGACAGAGCAGTTAGTAACATTAATCAAGATTATTACTACATCAACATTTTAACCCATAGAATTTGTCTGTGAGCAAATTAGCCTACAGACAATCTATGCACTGGTGTGGAATTGTGTGCCTCTGTATTCACTGCAGTATTGATTATAAATACAGCCAGGCATTGAACTTTATTGTTCAAGAACTTTCATAATTGGGCTACCCATTCATAAATGCTAGTCATGTTCCTAACACAGATATCTAGTTCTAGTTTGACTGAGGTAACTACCCATGGAGGATTGGAGCAATGTCCAGGAGAGTAAGATGGCTATTGTATGCACAGAACGGTCGTAGTTCCTCTAAGCCTTCTGATTAAAGACGAATACCCTAACACTCTAGCCAGGCATGTCCAGATTTCTTTACCTCTAAAGGAGAACACAAAGTGAGGCTGTACCATCACATGACTCCGAATTCCACTTTGGTTTCCTATCTGAGAGAAAAGGCAGAGAAATGAGCAATAAATACTGCCCTGAGGCAGCTAGGGCATGCAGATAAAATGTCCTGTGCTCTGCTGGGAGGCCAGAGCTGGTCATGTGCTTTGGTGAACTCTCTTTGTTTATTTTGTTTTACCTGCTTTCAACTCACTGACTGCTCTTTGCTCTTTTGGCACTCCACTAAGTCTGAAAAAATTAGTCCCTTTGCAAAAGAGAATCAAAACACTTGGAGGCGATTAAATGACCCCACACTAGCACAGTTCAGCTCCTTATGAATTCAAGAGCTGGCATGGCTTACTGCTGGCATGAGGCCTTGAGTTACATTTTATTAAATCAAAAGTACCCAACCTACTGTCAGATAAGTGGACAAACTTGACCTCTGGTTTCAGGACTCTCCTCCATGTGAAAGGTAGCCTCTAGCTCCAAGCTTGGTCTCTAGTTAGCATGCAATCTATATTCTAATCCTTAGAAATCATTGCCAAGGATGGACACTCTCCTCAGGATCCCCACAGCAGAGACCATTTGTCACCTCTGGAGGATCAAGGCATTAGTATCAACAGAGGTTCCGAGACATACTTTATTATATAAAAGACATTTATATTCAATTAGTTGTAGTTGTTTCATATACCAAAACAGCATGGATTATCAAAATAATTCTGAACCTAATTAAATATGAATTAACTTTTTCATGATTGAACCTTATTCCATAACTTTACTACATGTATATATTTGTATATATACATATTATATATAGATATGTATCGTGTGCGTGCCTACGTGTGTTTCAGTGGACAGGCTAACACTATAAAATGTTATGAACATTTCCCTTGCCGTTTATTCTTTTTTGATTGTCATCTTGTTCTCCTTTAGAGACTGCTATGTTTTCAGATGTATATTTAAGCTGATATATACAATCTCTGGGTAGGCTGTCTGCTTCTGATGCCTAAGGAATAAAATAGTCAGACCACAGGCATTCTACTCCATGTGTTTCACAGAGGTGTCTCTTGGAGTCTTCTGTACAGGCAAGACGTCCAGGGTCAGTGTCTGAGGAAAGAGGCAGGACTCCTGCTCTTTGGTTTGGTATGCTTCAGAAAGGTGTGTCTTGAGGTCCTTTGTATAGACAAGATTCCAGGTGTTGCTACCATGTGTCTGTGGATTTCCACAGGCTGGGTCCTCATACCACCTCTAGTGTCACCAAGTCGGGTGTTATGCAAAAGTGTTTGAATCTTGCTATTGCATTCATTTCTCCTTTAGAAACTGTCATCAGTCTTAATGTCACTTCATGGCACACTTTAAGTCGGACTGGACTGTGACAACTAGTGCAGAACTCCTAACTTATGGAGTTATTTTCTAGAGCTCTCAGGCATGGAATTTCACTGCATGCTGAATTCAACACATTGAGTCTAATCAGAAAGGTGAACATTTCAGGCATTTACTTTACTTGAAAACCAGGAGCATTTTTTTAAAATCACTGTTTTGCACATGAAAGGTACCAAAAGCATTTTCTGACAAGAGTTTAATTCAAACTTAGAGTTAATGGAACAGTCTAGAATGTTTGACCTAGTTTTCCTCTTCCATCAGAAGGAAACTGATCTCATTTAAAAAAGTCTAACCTGCTTAGGCATTGTACTAAGTGTTCTTCATACAAAGTCAACTGTCCTTAACCTTGTGACATGCTTAATAAAATTGTAAGAATAGTGGATAATGTTGTATAAATTTTATAGATGAGAAACTTGGGGCTCATGATAAATCTTAAAAGTTAACTAAAGGGCTAAAAAGATAGCTCAGCAATTAAGAAAACTTCTTTTTCTTGGGTTTAATGGCTGGCACCAACATAAAAATCAAAATTATTTTTTTACTACAGCTGTCTGTAATTCTAGGTCCTGGGCATCTGATTTTTTCTTATGATCTTTCAGGGCAACAGGCATGTATGTGGTACACAGAAATACACATAAACAAAACAAATAAATAAAACAAAATAAATAAAAGTTTAAAACCTAAATACTTCACCAGAATCTAGTAGTAACACTTTCAATATTTATTGACTATTCTAACCATATAGATTTTCTTCGAAATATATAGAGTTTGGGATTGGGCAAGTTTTTAAGTAGTACCTTAACCTAGCTGTGTGAGATGTTATGTTCTTAGAAGAAGGAGGAGGAGAAGGAGGATGAAGGAGAAAGAAGGAGGGGGAGGAAGAGGAGAAGAAACAACAAATAAACAAAAGCAGTGGGAGTCAAAAATCACAATTAAACTTGTGTTGCCCTATGATTATTCAAAGTCACCAAAGAGCTTATCTGAAAAAGCAAGAAAATAAAAGAATTATGTTCTGGGTGTTACAGTTTCTGACTAGAACTCTTTTGGAAGAACTTTCTAGTGCAGGCAACTAGGCTTGACATTCTAGCCATCTCACTGTTCCCAAGATTCCAGTTTTGTTCATCTTTGTGGATCAGCCACTGAACTTTCCCTTGCTTCTCATTCTACTTTGGTGTTTTATTGCTAGCCTTTTGCACAAGCTGTGCAGTGAGCCTCTTGATCCTTGTCCTTTCTCCTTCTCCCTCCTATCTGTCTAGGATAAGAATGTTGGCTGACTCTCCTGCAGATATTTCACTATGGCCCCATGTGATAAACACGTGTCATGCTATCCAGATGCCTCCCAGTGCCTGTGTCCTTGTCAAAGCACAAGAGTGTGGAGGGCAGAAGCCTGCAGCTGGAGGTCCTTCCAGGGATTCTTCAGCTGTGCAGTTACCCCAAGGTCATCCATGGTTTCACTCCTCCCTAAGAAACTTATACCCAGTGATATGAAATTAGTAAAAGCTAACCTTTCTGTTCTTGTCCTAACTCAGAACTACTCTAAAGGTGTGATCTATCTTTTGAACCTCTGTGGGACTGGATGAGTCTGTCAAGCTTGTATCGTGGACTTCTCCTGGATTTTTTCTTGCTCCATTTTCCCACTTCCAGAGATCTCCATCTTAAGGAAATCCTCTAATAAACTTGATCATTAATATTTTTTCAGAGTTGACTTTCCAGGCAATGAAACCATTATGTATCTTTAAGAGGAAGAGAGTGAAGGATGAGAGAGGAAGAGAGGGAAGGAGGGAGGAAGGGAAGGAAGAAGTAGGGAGGGGAAAAAAGAAGAAATATGTGGAAGAATTACAGGGGGAAAGGAAGAAGAAGACGGAACCAGAGGGCACTTCCCTAATTTATGAAAGATGCTGTGGATAGCATGTCTAGTGAACTTTTAGCATTTGATATGTACATTTTCCACAAAATAGACCTTAATATGTTTACTTAGCAATATCATATTTTAAAGGGAGACACTGTGAAGAATATTCGTAAGTATGATCTTCTTGGTTGGTGTTATGCATCCTGCCTACCTGGTACCTGGCTAAAAGCTATGTAGAATCTGCCGAGTTCGAAATAAACATTCTTATTAGGATCCTTCACTAGATATCTCAGGTTAGTAGAAATCCTGTGAACTTACAGTGTAGGACAAAATATTTGTGTTGTCCTCACAATGCTATGAACCTTTCCTGGTGTGTCTTTCTTTTACTTTCAGGCCCATGCATCAATCGTTGCTATGGAAGTTCTCCTGGCAGAGTTTAAAAGCCATCTTAGATAATGGGATTAGACCTGTTAGTCCATTCACTGTAATACAAACCTCATCCGTACTTTATTTTCTCCTGTACCAGTTTTTCTGTCTGGTCTAGGGGACCACTGTATCTGTCTCTCCAGTCTAGGTATTTTGGGCCCTGCATGCCATGCTTTTGAGTGAGTTCTGCCACATTTGATCTCTATTGATGTGACTCGCCTGAGAGTCAGCATCTGTAACAGCTTTTCCTTAGCTAGAAAGGACAACTACTGCAGTTCCTGAGTACTAACATGTATAGCCCCCTGGCTCTCTTAAAGCAAAGTCTACAGATTCTAATACGTAGAAGTGTTATCATTATGATCACGTAAGTGACACCAGTTTGCTGAGGCTTGGCCATCCCATACAGGATTTTTTGTTTCTTTGTTTTAGCCCTTCCCTTTCTTTGAATAATTTTTTCAGTCCTTTGGATAATAATTCCCTTTTTCTTGGATAGTTACCTGACTAAACGTGATCCTGAGGAGAACATTAAGTGGAGGCAATGCATAGTCACCTGGTAAAGTTCCAAATCTGTAGGAAAAGAAAACAAAAAGTCTGGCATATTGAGCAAAGTATGGTTAAGCTGGCCCGAGACAGTATGGCTCAGACCCACACACATTTTCATCTCCTGACGCTTAAATTCACAGCCGGTCAAAACTATTCACAGCCACAGCAACCATGATACAGGGAAAACGGGATTCTTGGAACACAATGTTTTTCCTGAGAGCCCCTATAAGGAAGGAAACCTTCAAGCCACATTCTCTCCCAAGCAATCCAGTGAGTAAAAGTTACTGCCTTAGTGAAGGGAAAGTCAGGAATGATATAGGAATGAGTGGTTATCTGTGTCGACTATAAGTAGTGACAGTGTCAACCACTATACCAAATGTGTTTCCCACACCTCCTTACAGCACATGTCGTTCTAAGATGACAATGGGTTTTAATTCGTTTAGCTTCATAACTAATTGATAGGGCAGATACTATTTCTAGCCTCCATTTTAACAGAAGAGAAAATAAAGGCACAGGGAAAGGGACAAGCTTGCCTGCGATCGCTCTGCAAGGGGTAAAGTCTGTCAAACTTATGCCAGATCCTAGAATCAAGGCTCGTATCCATCACACTACAATATGTTCAGAATCTGACACTGGGGGAATGCTATTCTTCTCTCTCTCACAGTCCCCTCCCCTACTGTAACACTGCCTATACACAAGGCCGGGACACCCATGTTCTCCACACTATTGCTGCCTTTCTGGTTGTACCTGACGATAGTCTTCTCATGGTTGTGATAAAAATGCCTGACCAAAAATAACTTAATAAGGTGGATAAATAAATGAATTAGTGGTAAAGAAAAAAAGGAGGACAATGGTTAAATTTTAAGAAAAAAATTGTTGAGAAGAGCATAATTAGAAACTTGAATTATTTGTTATATCCGGGATGGTGCTGAAATTTTTCTAAAATTTTCTCAAACACTTCCTACAGTGGTACGAATATTACATGGCCAGAATGATATTTTTAGTATGATTTTACTTTTTTAAAAAGCAATGGAAATTTTTGAAATAAAAATATGCATGTATATGGAATGGTAAAGTACAACAACCCTTTATTCCTATTTTTTTTTAAAGGAAAAATGTAAAAGAGGAAAGATTTATTTACTTAGGCTCATGATTTTGGAGACATTTCAAGCCATCAAAACATCCTGAATAAAGGAATTCAGCCTGTGGTGGCAGTAGCAAAGGCAAAAGCTTTATTTATACCACAACTGCCAAACAGGAAGACTTGGCTCTGGGCCAGATCCTCCACAGTAACCATAACTATCAAAGACCTGCCCCTGGTGACATACTTCACCAGCTAGGCTGCATGTCCCTAAGGTTACACAGCTACCTCAAACAGCTCCAAAATGGCGGCACCGAGTGCTTAACTACTTGAGCTTGTAAGAAACAATTCATACTCAAACCTGAATACCACTAGAGGAGCTGCATAGGGTCCTTTTACCTATAAGAACTGTAAGACCTTGGCAATACTTAAATAGCCCTCAGCTTTGAGCTTCTTTCTCCACACCTGGTACACTAAAGCTTTTATTCCAGTATGAACAAAAACCATGGGCTATAAGGGTTAAGTCACTGGGCCACTGGGAGTGAAGTTCTGCTGTTAGATAGCTTTAAGTGAATGAAATGGTGTGAGGAGAGAAAGAGCTAAAATTGAGACTGATTTGCATCTGTAACCACCAATTATCTACCATCCTGTGGTGTTGTTCAAAATGTCTGCTTTATGTTAGGCACTGTTGGAATCCCTGGAGGCCTAGAGCTGAATCCTAACCAAAACAAACAAGCAAACAAATTCCCTGTTCTCTATGACCTTAGTGCCTAACCTGAAAGCTCATCTGTGATTCTGTCACCACACAGGGATGCTACACATACAGCTCATCAAAGGAAGCATTTAGAAGCATGAAAAAAAGGACAGAGAAGGAGATCTTATCTAGGGTCAAAAAATACCTGTCATGGGGAACCTTTGGCCACAATCAAAATGATGGGTGACTTCTCACTGCTTAAGAATGGTCAGAATGAGGGCGGGGAGTGTTTTTGGTGCAGAGGAGAGAATGCACAGAGTTCCTGAGATAGAAATGTAGACCAACCACCCCTATGGCTAATATTAAAAAGAGGTAGAATTAAAGAGGTTAGAGAGGAGTCAGGTCATGTGAGGAGTTGGGATTTATCTTAAAGCAAAGGAAAACTTTGCTTCAGGTCCAATCCATTCACTAACTCCTTGCAACACACATTTCTACAAAGCCTACCAGGAATTGAGGCCTACCACGAATATAATGAAGATGCACGTTAGTCAGATTGCTTGTTTTAACAAATGTCTGAGATAGTTTATAACGAGCACAGGTGATCACAGGATGCAGCTTAGTAATGGAGTACTTAGCAGCACAGAAAGCCCTGGGTAAATGAACTCTAGACCCCTGAAGAAGTGTAGGTTTATCTTGGCTCATGGTTTTAGAGATTCAGTCTGTGATCAACTGTTCCTATAGCTTTGGGCCTATGATAAGGCCCCTGTAACAACTGAAGGACAAAACTGGACATCTCGTTGCTAGACAGTAACAAACAGGGAGAATAAGGCCTGGTTCCTGCTATCTCCTTCGAGGACATAGAACCGATTACCTAACTTCTTCCCACTAGGCCTCAATTCTGAAAGGTTCTTCCACTTCTCAAGGGCATGACATAGAAACAGAGCCTTTAGTACATCGGCCTCTGGAGAATAGTTTGAGATCTGAAGAGTCACAGTAGAGCAAGAAGGAAAACAGAATCTCTTTTGTGTTCATCTCAAATTGTTGAGTGGGAGACAGATTAGGAAAAAGAATTAATTTGTTTTTGTGGTGAGACTGGCTCCTATCGAGTGTTAGTGGAAGGCAATATACACAAGTTTTATACACAATCACTAAAGATTATGAAGTATGGAATGAAAAGAAATAAAAACAAGAAACAAAATCAGACTATTCCTAGAGATGGGGAACACACAGGACTTACAAAATGCATCAGGTCGGGAATTGTAACAGTTTGTCAAAGCACAGGGCTATGGACACCTCTCAGGAATGTGGTACTCAAAGGTAAAGACTTTTCAAACTTTATCTCATTGTGCTAGTTAGCTTGGTTTGCTGTACTAAAATATAATAGGCTAGGTTGCTTAACCAATAAAAAATACTTTCTCAAGTTCCTGGAACCTACGGTTATGCAATCTAGGTCTGCCCGAGTTAGTTTCTGGGAGGGCCCTTCTCTTGTTTTGTAGATCTAGACCTTCTTAAACCAGTATCTCCTTGTAGCACTGAAAGTGAGCTTACTCGTATCTCTACTTCCAGACTCATCAGTCAGGAACTCACCCTGATAACCTCATTTAACCTTAATAACCTCCTAAACACTTCATCTCAAACTTGATCACATCGGAGCCTTGTGTTCTTAGTAGGACACAGTCCAAGCAGTTTCCACAATGATTCCTCTGAGCAGCTGTTCACTTTATCTTGGTTAAGAAACTGTGGCTTGCAACAGAGTCAGCGATAGCTGCGTCCTCCCCTCTCCAGTTGTTGGGGGACCCACATAAAGAACAAGCAGTTCATCTGCTCATATGTGCAGGGCGGGGCTAGGTCTAGCCCATGTTTGCTCTTTGTTGGTGGTTCAGTCCCTGGGATTCCCGCCAAGGGTCCAGATTAGTTGACTCTATTTGTCTTGTGGAGTCCCTATCTCCTTAGGCTCCCTCGGTCCTTTCCTGGTTCTTCCACAAGATTCCCCAAGCTCTGGTTGATGTTTGGCTATGGGTCTCTGTATCCGTCTCCATTGGCTTCTAGGTGGAACTTCTCAGAAGACAGTTATGCTAGGTTTCTCTCTGTAAGCATAACAGAGTATAATTAATAGGGTCAGTTATTGGTTCTTCCGTAAGGGATAGGTCTCGACTTAGGCTAATCATTGGTTAGCCATGCCGTCCATCTCTGCTCCATCTTTGTTGCCTGCCTATGGATCCTGTTCCCCTAACTGGGTCGCCTTGTCTGATATCAGTGAGAGAGGATATGCTTAGTCCTGTAGCACTTGATGTGCCAGGATGGACTGATAGCTAGGGAGAGCCTCCCCATTTTCAGAGGAGAAGGGAAGGTAGAATGAAGAGGGGGTGTGCAAGGGAGATAATGGATGGGGTCTGCAATCTGGATGTAAAGTAAGTAAATTAATTAATTAATTAATTAATTAAAATTTATTTTAGAAAGAAAAGTAAAAACAAAGTATGGCTTGCCTCTGTTCTTGCTTTCACTGTGTTTTGTTATGATCGCATGAGCCACAGTGCTCACCTTTACTCTTTCCACAACCCCCAGATTAAGCCCTCTAGATATTCCCTACACTCTACCTCCTTGGGAAATGCCAACTAGACAGTCACTTCAATGGCAAATTATCACAAGATTAGTGGCTTTAAACAGAGCCAGAATGTTATAGTGCAGCGCTTTGTGTTAGAAGTCCAATATAGATGAGTTTGATGGAGCTAAAATCAATCTTTTCACTTCTGGATGTTCCTATGAAACTCTGTAACCTGGGTGCTATCCCTTCCTGCCTCATGGCCTCTTCCTCCGTCTACAGGTCCAGGAACAGCAGATTCAGTAACAGGTACTTCCATCCCTGATTCTCTGACTTCTGCCAGCTCTTGCCTATTTAAGGCCCCTTATCATAATGTAGGTCCACATTGACAGGCCAAGACTCTCTCTGTCTTGATAATAGTTGACTTTAGGTCAGAATTCCATCAGTAACCTCTGTAGACTTAGACTTTTCTAAACCTACTTTATTTAAGTTTATTAAATGCTTCAACCTCCCTTCTAGCCTATCATCCAGAGATAGGGGAAAATAAAAGGTTGATAGGAAAAAGGGTTTATGGACCTGTTAGTAGTAGTTCTTTGGGGTGATTCCATTCATTGCTGTTGGAATACTAGCAGTCTAGTTCAATAGCAAACACCAAACACAAATCAGTAGCAGTAACATGATCCAGCAGAAACTGGAAGGCTCCACCAAATTGGCACAAGTCAGCAAATCAGCTGGACTATCAGGAGACATTCTTTGGTACATTTTTCTCTACAAAGACCAGCAAAGACCAGGGAAGATCAAGGAAGATTTGCACATTGTTGCAATGCAAAGAGCCATCTCTTACTCTTTGAGGGGTTCCATTTACATCCTTTCTAAATACCACATGCCCTTTCAGGTGTCTGTTTTCAGCAAAACATCTCATACCCTCTCATAAGACAGCTTCCAGAAAAATATCACGTGATACAACTGTGTTGTTAAAGAAACCAGAAATCTCCACTTTCAACCTGAGATCCCCATGACCCTAATGCTTGGTTCTGAGTACTGGGCTGTGGACATCTTTGGGGGATCACCATTCTTCCTGTTAGACTGAGAATTCTCATGGTAGTTTGTTTCTTGTTTTGTTAGGGGTTTTGTTTGTTCATTGGTTTCATCCTGTCAAGGATGGGGGCTGTAATTACAAACAGCAACTATGAGATAATTCTGACTCCGTTACTAGGCAAAGTCAACAAAAAGAGAGCTTCCTTTTTGATTGAGTCAAAAAGTAAATGAATATTCATTTTTCAATTAAAGGTAATACAATATTTAATTTAATAAATCTAAAGTAAATTTAAAATAAACGTAAAGCAAAAATTCACCAGCCACCAAAACTAGATAAGATTGATGAAGCTAAAAAGTGCACGCTGAAAGGGACTGGATATAAATCTCTCCTGAGACACATCCAGAGCATGTCCAATACAGAGGTCAATGCTAGCAGCAAACCACTGAACCAAGAACAGGACCCCCTTTGGGGGAATGAGAGGAAGGATAGAGAGAGCTGAAGGGGCTTGCAACCCCATAAGAACAACAATGCCAACCAACCAGAGCTTCCAGGGACTAAAGCACTATCCAAAGACTATACACGGACTGACCTAAGGCTCCAACTGCATATGTAGCAGAGAACAGCCTTGTTGAGGCACCAGTGGAAGGGGCAGCCCTTGGTCCTGCCAAGGTTGGACCCCCCAGTGCATCGCAATGTCGGGGGAGTGGTAAGGGGGTTGAAGGGGGGAAACACCCATATGGGGGAGGGATGGGGACTTATGGACAGGAAACCAGGAAAAGGAATAACATTTGAAATGTAAATAAGGAAATATATCTAATAAAAAATAAAATCAAAAACACATAGTTTTAAAATTAGTAGGAAAGAAATTTATAATTATTGAAAAAATGACCATTACCAACCAACTTTTGCATATAATAAAATACACCTAATATTGAAAAAAAAATTCACTGTGTCCAAATCCAGATCTAGCTAGTAATTCAGACTAGGTTTCGGTTTTCTTCTCAAAAATCTCTGCATTTGATTTGGGAAATACCTTGTAGGCCCAATTACCATATCATAACCTAACAATGTTCTACCCTCTCAACAGATAAAAAAACATTGAGGCTCAAAGAGGTGAAACAACAAGGTCATAGTAAAAGGGAGGTAAGTGAGGAATCCAAATGTAGGTGAGCAGAATTAATGATGTTTGAGTGCTTTAAAAAAAAAAACAGTACAAATTTTTAGTTAACCTTCTCAAAGTGGAGGTTAAAGTATAGTTAGTAGGAGTCAGTTCTTGCCCAAGATCAGACAGGTCCCAGATAACAAACCCAGGTTGTTGAGCTTGGTGGTAGGCACTGTCATCCACTGAGCAATGCTGTCCATCTAAAGTGTGAGTTCTTAAGTTTGGAAAGGCTGGTTTAGATTGGTGATGAAGAAATTGGCTTACTGATAGGTAATTACCATGTCTTTCAGGGCACTGAAAGTGCCTCATAAGTACAGCAGATGGAAAAATAGATTCCCAAGACTCATCTTAAAGAAGAATTCTATTGTTCTCATCTTATAGAACATCTTATAGAACAATGTCTATTGCTTTACACTAATTCTACCCACTAAAGCATCACTGAAGATACCGTGAAATACTCTGAAAGGAGCAGCTGTCATCAGTGAGCATGTCTAAAAGCATGCATGTATACAAACATCCAAAAACATGCCATAAGATGATCTATGGACTATTCCTCCTCCTGTCACAGGTGACTCTTACTCATTTTTTCCCTGTAGCATTCAGGTAAAGGCACTGTTGATGTGGGGGAATATGATTAAAGTTTAATTCCTTCCATTTTCCACTGCAAGCCTTTTAGAAACCATTTAACACTCCAGAGCATACTTTCCTCATATCTAAAGCTGAGGTCCTCATTCCCACCCTGCATTTGATGTGTACATCAACTGAGATCCTGCACGCTCCATTGCTTACCAATGCCTGTCATAGTAAACGCTGATGACATTTAGTTTCTTACAAGGCTCACACGAAAATAATTAGAGAAACATTTAGCAATGGCAAACATGGATTAGAAGTTACTTGCCAGGCTGTATAACTCAGCACTTTACAAGCAACATTGCATGCAATTTTACCCAAGTTACAACAACTAATGAGTCAAGTTCCCCTGTCACAACCACATCATAGGTGAAGAAACTGAAACTCAGAGAGATTAAATAAGGACTAATGTAGAGACAAGTGGAAAGAGCCATAAACTCTAAATCCTTAGGAACAGTCTTGCTTAAGGCCATGGTAAAGAAGAAAAAAATTAAAAACAAAAACAAAACAACAACAACAACAACAAAAAAAAAAAACACTAAAACTTACAACATCTCCCCTGGTTTTCTGCTTACAATAAATACTGCAATTTCTGGCCACCAACCAGACTTTTCTCCAAACTTTCCTATCACTTGGATTCCAAAGCCCCAAAGAGAAAGAAATGTGTTTACCTCACTAATCTTCATAGTTGCTGAGTCATGTCCACCAAAGATTGGCTCTGCCAGGAAGCAAATCAATTCGAAGGCATTCCTCTGTGTGTGCCCTACGCTGCCTCACAGTGTCTCCCAAGCAAAGCATTCCTCTTAACATCTTTGGAGAAACTTTGGAACAGTTCTCAGAGCCTGTGCAGCAGATTTTAAAGAGAAGGAAGGAGCTTGGGAGAATACCCATGGAGTCCTGCCCAAACTCAACTCAAGTAAAAACAAGTTAAAAAAAATAAAAACAGCAATGACAATGATGATGACAGAAAACAACAACTGAAACAAAAAACCATCCCTATATGACGCCATAATAAACACACTACAAACCAGGTGAGATGGAATGATGTCATTTTCTTTTGGGGGTGGTTCTTATATCTCAGAAGCTTAAGGTTGTCAGCATGACCCTTGTTCTGTGTGGACTCTCTTCTGGCTACACTCTTCCATTAAAAGAAGAGAGTGAAAATTGTTGTTTTTTTCATGTCTTTGGAAGCTCCAGTTCTATTCACAAGGGCTCTGTCATCAAGACCAAATCACCTCCTGAAGAGCTCACTTTCAAATCACCCCACTGGAAGTGAGTTAGGATTTCAAAATACACAGTTTGCAAGGAAGATAAGCTTACAGGCCACTGCACTGTCAAACCCAGGGCTGAAGGTGTGTAGCTGACTTGAGATCAGAATGTCAGAGCAGGTGAGCCACAATAATTTTAAACGATGATCCTTGATGTGGGTTAATAATAGAATAATGCAGACAGGGTTTGTATTTTGGTGTGTGTGTGTGTGTGTGTGTGTGTGTGTGTGTGTGTGTGTGTGTGTATATATATATATATATATATATATATATATATATATATCCTGTCACAACCACAACCACTTCATAGGTGAAGAAACTGAAACTCAGAGAAATTAAAAAAGGAATAATGTATAGACAAGTGGAAAGAGTCATAAAGTCTGAATTCTTAAGAACAGTCTTGCTTAGGGAGAGATAGATAGATAGATAGATAGATAGATAGATAGATAGATAGATAGATAGATAGATAGATAGATAGATAGATATAGATACAGATACAGATACAGATATAGATATAGATACAGATATCTCCATCCCAACTCAGAAAGGATGTTTGGAGGTGATCCACACTTTAGCAGTTGTAATCTCCTCAGATGATTCCAGTACCTTCCACATTTAAGATCCATGAACGTGGGCTGCTGAACATTCTTCACAGGTGAGGAAACTAAACCCCTGGAAGAGGACGTTGTCCTTGTCTAGAAGTCATGATTGCCACTACTTTTAAATAAACACCATCCCACTAGCCTCAGAGATCAATAAATGATAATCAATAAAAAGACAAGAGTAAATGTGGAAACCAGAGAAGCCAGGAGAAAATGCACCTCACCAACTCTACTACAGTAAGGTTGGTTGTATTCCATTTTCTTTTTCTGTCCATTTTTTTTCTGAATTACCCTTTGAACTTGAACTCATAATTTGCTTCTAAATCAGAACTATGCCTTATTCATCATGGAATTGATGCTCCTGATATGGTGACCGGCCTGAATTATGGGTTGAACCCTAATAGAAGATGCATATAAAAGGAATAATGACACAGGGCATGGCTGTCACCAGGAGATTAAAAAGAAACAAGAAAAAATTCATATATGAAATTTCAAAGGAAGCCTAATTTTGCCAATGCCTAGATTTCAGATACTCAACTTTCAGATAGTACATTTCTGTTATATGTCATCTAGCCTTTGGAGTCAATGTGTCTCAAGGTGTGTGTGTGTGTGTGTGTGTGTGTGTGTGTGTGTGTGTGTGTGTGTGTGAGAGAGAGAGAGAGAGAGAGAGAGAGAGAGACATCAGTCCTAGAAAATATCCATATGCAGTATCTTAATAACATTTTTAGTTTGATCTCAAATAAGTCAAATAGACAAATTGCTAAGATTCACAGATAGCATCTTCAGTTGGTGAGTAAACTATGATTCTGTCGAACAAACTTTGTAAATTCCTTAAATTTGTTTTTCTACTTGCAACACAAGGGAAAAGATAGCATCTACCGCAAAGATTTACTTGAGCTAATATATCTAATGGGCCCAGCATAGTATTTGACCCATAGTAACTGTCAGCTAGTAGTTACAGATATGCTTGCTCTCTTCAGAATTACACAATCTCTACCTGGTGATCTTTCTCTGTGGTTTGGTGGTATAGAGACTAGGGAACATCTAGAACAGTTCTTTCTGGTAAGTAGAAATTATGATTTTTACCTTTTAAAGGGGCAGGCTTCATCCTACTCTAAAGTAGACTTTCTATATATTCCATGCTTTGTTTACCTCATCTACGTCCCCGTGTAACCTACAGGGTCACCTGCATATATTTAATACATGCTTCAACATGAGATACCTCTTGGCTTCAGTTGTTCTCGAGCTAAGGAATATGCCCACTGTTCCTGGGACAAGCTGGACAGGTTGGAGGCTAACTAGGGAGAGACAGCAGGGACACACAAGCAACCCTTCTAGAATGTGCAGGGAGAAACCTGCCTTAAGCTTTGGGACTCTGTAGGACAAATCTACAGAGGTCGAGATTCAGCATCTCCCCTACTTGTGCCACCCAGAGACCTGCTAGGTCATGAGTTATCAAATGATGACCAAAATCCAGCCAGATAGTTGATTTTATAAAGTTCTGCTGAAGCAGTCACGCTCACTAATTTGCATGCTTCCCATTACTATCTTTATGCTATAAAGTCAGAGGTGGGTAACTAATTACAAAAACCATAGGGCCCACAGGCCCAAAGTATTTCCTAGTGTCTCATACCACTAGTTGATTTCCCTTCTCTGATTCACTTCCTTATTTCATTGTACCACTCCTCACCCTAGCTCATCCATCACCAGATAAAAATAATTGCAATCATTCTGTCTTCTCAGCTCTTAGAGGAACCTGAACTAAGATCTTTCTAGTATCTTCTTGACTTTGATACCAAGCACAATGCCCAGTAGAAACAGGCTCTCAAATATTTGTTTCACAAGTTCACATATAGAAACTTGGAAGTGGATGCTAAGCCACCACTAAAGGACCTTGTTAAACAGGTCGACATCTCTAAGAAGAACGCTAAGAACCAGTAAATGAATGGATAGATCTTTGAAGCTTTACCGCCTAGTTACACTTCTGTCTTAGGAAATCCCAGTATCACAGCATCGCAAATAAACGTTCCCTGCAGGCATGCTCTGTGATGGGACATCGACTCTTTCTAGGGCTAGGTATGTAGTACCAACACCTGAACTCTGACCCTTAAGGTCAGCTTCAGTAAACTCCTAATCTAGGCCAAGGAGATGATCAGATTCAAGAGGAAGAGGATAGGCCTGGAATTTGTCCTGCATCTACTTCCCTATGTTGGGAACTGCCATCTCCCTTTCATCCCTCATCAGTTCTGCACAATAAAAGAAAAAAAAAAAGCAGCTTGAATTTATTGCCCCAAGATACATGGGAGGATGGGTCCTGTAGACCTGGCACATTCTTTCTCTAATTGTATAACTTTACATTTGATTAAATATAAAAAAGTCAGTGTGCACTGCATTCACACCAGCTGTGTATCTAAGAGACAATGTCTCATTAAAGTCATGCTATAGTCTTTACAGAAGAAGCCAGCTCATTTCTAAGGTTACTGACAGTGACATGACATAGTTCCCAACAGGCAGCTTGTGGTCCTAATGCTGAATCATTGATTGAGGAGAGATGTTGGTTTCGAATGCATCCTTGTCCCCAAAATATCCTGTGTGTTCCATCACTTTTACTTCATCAAACCTCTGTAAGGCAAGCCATTCTTCCTTTCCATTGCTGATTCATGCAGGGAGCCTGACAACCTTCTCTAAAGTTTGCAGTTAACAAAAAACATGGTTAGAGCCAAATTCAGAGATCTGGGGAGCACTCTTCCAGAGAGAGAGGAAGTTCGATTCCCTTACTCACATGAGAGCTAGCAGCCCTCTGCAACTTTAGTCCCAGAGAACCTGACAGCTTCTAACCTAAATTCCAAACCAAGTCTCCTGACTCGAGGCCATGTTTAGTCTTCTTTCCCAGATGAAGATAGTAAGGAAGAATAGCCTTCCATGTTCCTAATGAGGATGAAAATTTGCAACTCACTATGCAGAGGATGAGGACGGGATCAGAGGATTTCAGGAACAACTTTCTAAACACACTGGGCAAAAGGCAAAGGGCAAAGGGCAAAGTATCTGCATCCTGTGTGATATCCATAGGGAGATATGCCCTAGGATGCTCCCATCCTAGCACAGAGGCATGCATGATTTAAAGATTAGAACTATTGCTTCCATAAGACTAGAGCCATGCCTTATGCATTTCACTATCGTGCATACTAAACTCAGTAACTGTCTACAGACCAGATGCATAGAAAGCTTTGCTACTCCAGATCTTTAAAAATTTAGTATTAGGAAAGTGAAAGCAGGATGAGAAAATAAGTCTTACGGGAGCTTGAGTGTGCCCAGAGTGCATACAGGAGATTTATGAAAGAGAAAAAATTTGAAAGAGCTAAGATACGAATCTTGACTGGCAGAGAAAATCTGAAGAGTGGAATGGTCTACAATATTTGAATGGGGAACATAAGAGCAGGAAGAATCATTTCTTGTTGGTTTTAGCATGCTTCGTAGCAGTAGAAAAAAATAATCTGGATGAGTATGCCGAGACACATAGATCTGGAAAGGCAATCTGGGACAGGGACTTTGGAGTCCCCAGGCTCCAGACTCAGCTTTCAGGAATAATTGCCTGCCTCTTCCTCACTAACCCATCTCTCTGCACATGTGCCAAGAGCCCTGAATATCCTAGACAAGCTATCTTCCCAGTGAAGCTCACTATCTTGTAAGGAAGAAAGAGTCATAAATAGCAAGGCAGCACAGCCATGCATTTCATAATGGGAGGTGAAGCAGTACTTTGGTGGTTGACATGACTTAGGAAACAGGAAGTCCCCCCTGGGCAGGGGATGGTCAACTGAAATACAAGAATGAGGAAATACTTGCCATTTCAGACAAACAGAGAAGGCTCCAGGAAGAGGGAAAAACACAAGAGAGTGGAAGGCAGTCAGAACATGGGGGGGTGTCCGGAAAACTAGGAGGGGTTTGGAATATAAGAGACCCTCAGTCCAGAGCCAGCTAGAGTGGCCACACTTTGGTAGGCCATCTTCAGGGTGGCAGGGAGCTCCAGCACTTCAGGAGGACCAGACTTGTCTTCTACTGCGTCTTTGAGAGTAGATTTGGTAGTAGGAAACTGAAGCCATCAGATAGCCTCTGAAACTAATGAGTAAAGCTTTTTCTAGGGTATTAGCACATGAGCTGAGTGTGTCCCCAGTCTGCCACAGCCTGCACATGCTGCTGCTCAATGGCTCATGGCTCATTCTTAGTGGCTTTATGTAGAAATGACAATACAGTGCCAAATGCTAGGTAGACAATGTGTTGGGACCACATTCTGGAAGTTTCTTGAGCATCACATGAAATTCTCTCTTGTTTTTCTTCTTCAAAGATCTCCAAAAAGGATGACCTTGGGCCTTTCCAATAAGTCTAAATGAATGACATAGTCAATGGCTTATGATGTTTGAAAATGAAGTTTTTCTTTTAATACTGAACCAAGCATTATAAAGGTTCTATCAGTCAACTAATTTTTCTGTTTTTCATCTCTCCTTGAACATAAACTGCCTCAGTGTCTCTTAGTTTTTATAGTATAAAATAGAGTTTATTCAGGGGATGGGGAGGGGAGTCAGGAGGGTATTAGGGCAGAGAAAGAGAAATAGAAGAGTAAAAAGAGTAGAGGCTGGCCATGAGCATGTGGAGAGAAGGGGGGAAAGGAATAGGAAGAGAGGGGACAAAGGGGGAAGAAGGGAAGAGCAAAAGAACAAGACAGGAGTAAGAGGGTACAAGAGAAGACAAGGGGGAGCAAGAGCTCATTGTTTCTTATTGACCATAGCCTTTCTCTTCATTCTCGAGCACCACCAAGTATAGCATTTCCTTGGCTGCATGGTACTAGTATGTAGCTATGAGGCACCCTTCCCCCACTAAGCTCTACTGTAGATGGGACATGACCCTCTCATGTCCCAGCCACCCTAGAGCTTTGTGACCTAGAAAAGTTGTGCAATTTGGTATTGGACTCCAGTGGGTCTGGGATAGGCCCCAGATGAACACTGTGTGCCTGCCCTCTGGACAGACACTCACCCAAGCTTTCTAACCAATGTTCTGTAGCCTGTGGCTTGATCTGTTGACATCATTTGCCAAGTCAGTTCGTGGCCACAAGTCTAACTGGTAAGTCAAGCCACCATGATCAAAGCTTACATAACCCTGGCTAGGATCCCTGCTCTGTGTCCTGTTTCCTCATCTGTTGTGTGGAGTTAATAATGGTATCTGCTTTGTGGGGTGTTTGTAAGGGTCAAATGAGACAGTTTGAGAAGTGGTTAATGAATATTTACTACCGCTACTGTAGTAATCATAGTGATAGGGACAGGGGCTACTAACTTGGAAGGATTCTTTTAGTACTTTGCAATAAAGCTTAATGAGTAGTACAGTGAGGCCTGACTTTGCCACATTTCTCTAATTTATCTACTTGGGACCTCTACTTTCTAAAGCTGGGGTACTAGTAAAGGCAAATCTCTACAAGACTGTCATTTGTGGCAAGTCTTATCTACCCTGTAGGGTACCTGGGAGAGTAGAGCAGAAAGAGTGGATCCGGTCTCCCCTCTTAAGGCTAAGGAAGGACACCCTGGGGAAACAGTTCCCAGCATGAGGTGGCGGAGCTAATACGTGGAGGAGCTAGGTCTACACCACAGGACTGTTGATAATTGGTTCTATCTGTACTATGTAATAAGGCTACAATAAAGGGAGCCATGAAAAAATGATCAGCTTTTTCTGAACACCAGTTCGTGATAAGCCCAGGGACAGGAGTTTTCCATTCATGATGCCACACCACTTTTTGAGAACCCAGAGGAAATGGTGACATTAACCTTACTTTACCAGTGTGGATATAATAATGAAGTTTGTAAATCTCTTATTCTGATCTATTTCCTGCTATAATGAGTATCATAGGCTAAAGAACATAAAGAATGAAGGTTTCATTTATTTTGTGGACTTTGAGAAGGACAGGTTCTATAAGCAGGACACTGGAACCTGGTCAAGCTTTATTGTTGTGTTGTAATCTATTGGAGGCACTGCATGGCAAGGTAAAGTCAGAGTCTTACATTTTAACAAGGCTGTTCCTATAATAAATAAATCCACACCACTCAGAACAGAACATTTTGAGCCAGTCACTTCCAAGTGTCCTCACTTCTCAAACAGCATTAAAAGATACTATTGAGGGTCTAGTTCTCAACATATGAAATTTTCAGAACAAGGGGATACCCATGCAGGACACTTCCAGTATGTGTGTGGTGGGGAGGGGAGGTGTGGGAAGGGTAGGGGTGTGTGTCTGTATCTCTGTCTGCCTCTCTCTCTCTCTCTCTCTCTCTCTCTCTCTCTGTCTCTCTCTCTCTCTCTCTCTCTCTCTCTCTCTCTCTCTCTCTCTCTCTCTCTGTGTGTGTGTATAAGTAGGTCAGAGATAATCTCTTATTTATAGAGTGAGTTAGTCCTGTATTTCAACCATAGAGGGTTAAGATTGAAACCAAGCTCCCTTCCTCGGCCAAGAACTCTGAATGCCAAGGTTTTTTTTTCTTCACCCACATTCATCTCTGGTGTTCCTGGGTCTCTGGCTATGTTCCAGTACCCTGTGGTGTGACCAGATGACGTACCTGGTCTTTCTGGGCGCTTCCCTGAGCTTTTGAAGCTAGCTGAGAGGACTCCAATCCTGGCAAGCTACAGACTACTAAGTCCAGTTGGTGGAACACTTAGAGTAAGAGAAGAAAGCTTGATTTTTTTTTAATATCTTGCCCTCTGGCCAGGACACTGAGATCAGCAAAATAACTGCCAGGTAGGTCACCGCATCACTGCCATTTCGGCTAGCAACATCTAAGAGTCCAGTTCCCATTCTAATTCCAAAGTGTGGCAGCAAATCTGATAGGAGGGCAGGAGCCCAGTGGGTCACTTCAATTTTCTGAGTTGGCACACACATGCAGCCAGCACTATCCTCTTCCTTTTGGTTCCCTTTCTTTCCATCTTTTATCAAGCTGAGCCCTCTGAAATGAGTGGCTGCCCAGGGTCTCAAACACTGGCTTCTGCCAAAGGCAGTAAAAGATGATTCTTTTTACCATCAGTGGAGGTCACAGTGTAGCTGGCATGATGACATCCTTTGTAGCTGCACACCAACCTTGCTGCTGACAGCTATGTGCCAGTATTTGTGTTTTCACTGATATCAAGGTATAGCAAAACCCTCCCCCTTATCCTGGGAGGAACCAGCCCACCTGACATCCTGTTTGTCACTGGTTCCACGTGTGACCTTGGATAAGTCACTTAAATGTTTTTCACTCCAATCTCTGTAGCAACTCCCCCTTATCCTGGGTACCAGGACCTTTTCCTCTGGTGCCAGAGCCCTTACCAGTGCAATTGAGGCACTTGGGCCTGAACAATAGTGAGATCTCTTTGATTTCATTCCATCAAATGATTTGAACATCTCTCCCGTTTCCTTTTCCTTAGTACTCTGGGGAGAATGGGGGAAGAGATGTCTGTATTTATCTGCAAAAGGAGATAGAAGACAAGTGAGAGCTGACAGAAAGACAGCCTCGCTCGAACTTGTCAACAGAGAAATACAAAGGGCAGACCAAGGCATAACCTACTACTAGGACCCAAGAGCCTACTAACAAAGTGAGGGACGCAAATGTAGGCCAGTTTATAAATACTTTTATTGGTGCCAGACTTGGTGGCACATGCTTTTAGTCCCCACATTCAGGAAGCAGATGCAAGAGGGTCATGTATTGTGGACTATATACTGAGACCTCAAAAACACCAAAAATAAAAGTTTGCTTGAAACACAGCAAATACAATGATACCTTTTATAATTGATATAATTGATAGTTTTGCATTTTATGTAATAAAACTATGAAAGCATATGCTCCCAGAGCATACAGTATTTGCTCTCTTACTCTAGTGGCAGAGAGATGTTTTGAATGACCCAGTTCCTACATTCAAGGTCCTTTTCATTGCTTTATATATTTGCTTCCATTTATTCATCTCAGCATGAACAATAACAGTTCCATGAGTATTGACTCTGGTTTTCATTTAGAGATTTGGAAAAACAACATCACTACTTTTCTGTCACATAGAAGTGCCTAGATTTGACCCAAGGACACTTCACTTGTTGTATTCCCAAAAGCTGAGAGTTGGGTTTGACCCTTGAGTGTGGGCTTCATTAAGTTGTAGGCTAAGGGAGAAACTGTAGTATGAAGGCATGGTCCAGATGAAGGCAGAGGGCAGGAGTGAATACAGCCATCCTCTTGACTGTATGGAAATGTCAAAATTTCAGAGACAGGAGACTAAGTGTATTGACTGGAACAAAAAGACAAAGCAATGGATATACACTTGCAGATCACACAGCAACGAAGACCTCTCTACTAGTAAACCCTGAGGCTTTGCTGAGTCTAGGTGTTTCAGGACTTGACAAGCAAGCCTTGTGATCTGGTCCCAGTGTTCTCTGAGGGCTGATGGTCACAGTCTCCAGAAGCAGTGACTGAAGCCAATAGTTCCTTCACACTGGAGTCGAAATCAAACCAGCTAGAGACCTGATGTTTGTTTTAACAACACATTCACATGTGACCAGAGTTTCTGTTTAACCAGGTGCAGAGAAAGGGCATAGCACTGGAAACCAGCCCACCTGACATCCTGTTTGTCACTGGTTCCACGTGTGACCTTGGATAAGTCACTTAAATGTTTTTCACTCCAATCTCTGGTTGTGTGGGGCTTGGGACAAATGATTCCCTATCAGCACAAATCTCTCAGTTTAAATGAGAGGAATCAGCACAAAAATCATTAAGAAGCCCAAGGACCACAAATCATCTAGTTATCTGCCTCGGTTTTTAGCTAGAAATGATCCCATAAATTTAAGAATCGGGAGGGCATTGTTTGAATTTGTGAGAACCTAGGTATTGGTAACTGGAATCTAGGCATTCATACCATGAGATACACTAACTGATCTTAATGTTTATCAGGTTTTAACTTAATGCTAGAGCATGGCTGTGAATAAAGTAGGCATGACAACAGTACAGAATGGCAAATGTCAGAGCAGGAAATAGCTGAGAGCTTTACAACCATGTGGTTCCTGGGCTAACCAGCTTGGGTCCAGAGCCTGATCATGCAATTAAGTGTTCATGCACCTTAGGCAATGACAACTTTTCTGTGCCCTCATCTGGAAAAATAAAATAAAATTAGAGTGTGTTTCAGGGTTGTGACGCAGGATCAATTCAGCCAGTTCTTACAATGCTACTGGAACTGTAATTGCACAGATGAAAGGTGCTGGGAAGATGGCCAATGAGGATCTAGATTGAGATGGGGAGATATACAAAGTCAAAGCTACTCACCAACACTAAGACTGAAAGGGTGAGCAAGAATCAGAAGGTAGGGGTTGGGGATTTAGCTCAGTGGTAGAGCGCTTGCCTAGCAAGCGCAAGGCCCTAGGTTCGGTCCCCAGCTCCGGAAAAAAAAAAAAAAAAAAAAAGAATCAGAAGGTAAAGGGTAATGAGAACTTGTATGTTCTCCAGGTAGTATGCATGGGTATACCATAGGACAGAGTTAAGGGCATATAGGAGTTTAGAGCAACCACAAAGATGGGAGAAAGATAAAAACCAAAATCTGATTGTGAAATCTATATAACTGCCCTCTTACATCCTCTATGCCCCACTCCAAGACTGCTCAAGAAGAGATGCACAGCCCATCATGTAATTTATTGGTGCCAAACTATGAGGGAACCACACTCTACTGAAGAGACCATACCAATACTGGGCAATGGGACCCAGCTTGGCATGTGGTCCAGAAGGAGCTGTCCTAGGGATTTCCAGAACTAGGAGGGAACCACACTCTACTTAAGAGGCCATACCAACACTGGGCAATGGGACCCAGCTTGGCATGTGGTCCAGAAGGAGCTGTCCTAGGGATTTCCAGAATCGAGGAACACAGAGTGGGTGCTTGATAGAGTGAGGCTCAGCCACTGAAGCCAAAGATGACCCTGAACCTAAAGAGAAATAGGAGGGATTAGGGTAGAAGAGAAGCTGCATGGGACCAAATCCCAGAGCCTTCTTACATGGACCTAGTCGGTGTACTTGAGGCCTAGAGTCCTGAGTGGATAAGGGATATTCTAGAAAATTAGCAGCCTAGGGCTGAGGGATAGCAGAGCAGAGGCCTCCATATGAAGTCATGACTGTACTCAAGCATTGCCCTCTGCAAGGGGGTTGCCATCGTTACTATAGAGCCATCCAGTAAGGCTAGGAAAGAAAGCAGAGATAAATACTATTCTTAAAATATTAAGTCTACAAGCATCAGCGAATTTTCTCATTCATAAATGAGGATAATAATAGAACTATCTCCAGGTATTCTTAGGATGACAACATGGATTAATATACTCAACGTGCTTAGCATAATTCTTAAACTACAGCAAGTGTTCTATGGCATTGCTTAATTGTACCTTACTCTGCTCACTCCCATATGGAATGCCTTGGTGCTTACTCTGCCCTTCCATGTTGGTTACTTAAAATATGAAGGTGACTAATGTATGATTCTCCCACTTAGAATGTTTGGCCTCTGAGGGGAGCATCAGATAAGGGAAACACAACAACACAAAATACCATTAAATGGCTGTGAGAGTAAGGAGCTATGGTGGCCCTCTAAAGACAAAGAGAGACAGAGGCCAGAGACAGAAATATGAAGGAAACATGCAGAATGCTAATATGGAGAATACACACAGCATGTTGTACCATGATCACTCTGATTTCCAAGGTTTACTCAGGGAGTGAGGCAGAAACAAAGAATAGAAACCAAACCAGTGGACTTAGTCAGTTGGTGTTGGTAGATTAGACTGCACTGTGTGTACAAATCCCTGGGTTCAATCACTATATTTCTAAAAAGGAGAAGAAAAGAGAAAAATAGAACAAGAATCAAGTAAATAAGGTAGCAATCACGGCCTGAACAGATACAGATTAGAGCCGTGCCAAGCCATTGGGCACTGACTAGAGAAGACCTTGTTCTCATTTACAAGACAGAAAATGAGGACACTCTTAGGACTTTTATGCCTTGAAATAAATGTATTTCAAAGACTTACCAACATGTCATGGTCATGACCACATCTCCTTCCCTTCCTGATATTCAGGCTTTTTATTGTCCCCAATTGATTTGCTGATGTAAAAAAAAATAATAATAACTGTGAGTCACTGTGAGCCTGCCCTGTGTGATTAAAAGAAGAAGAAGAAAAGGAAATAGAAGGAGGAACAGGAAGAGGAGGCAGAGGAGGGAGGAGAAGGTGGCCTCAGTGAATTTCAAATATGTTCTTGGTTTTCATTTCCACTTGAAATTCATGTTTTGGAAAAATATATATATTAAAGTTAGAATAACTGTGCTTCAGAGAGACTCTTGACACATTTAAAGGAGCAACACAAAGGTCTCTAGCTACAATGTGAAGAATAGAGGCAGCTACAGTACACTTTGAGACCCCTCATAAAAATTTAATTGTTGGGGTTTTTTTTTTTTAGTTTTTGTCTGGGGTAACTGACTGTTTTAATCCAACCTTTAAGAATCCTTTTACCAACTGTTCCCAGAGACACATAAATACAAATACATGTTTTTATTTGAGGCAGTGCTGGGTCCAATCATTTTTCAGTCACTTTAGAACTTGAGATGCTCTCTACAGCGGTGGTTCTCAACCTTCCTAATTCTGTGACCCTTTAAAACAGTTCCTCGTGTGTAGTGACCTTCAGCCATAAAATTATCTCATTGCTACTTCATAACTGTAATTTTGCTACTGTTATGAATCGTAAAGGTCTGTGTCTCCCAGTTGTCTTAGGTGGCCCCTGTGAAAAGGTCCTTTGACCATCAAGGGATCATGTCGAGGTTGAGAACTGCTGCTTTATACACAAATTGTAAAGACCAGAAAATCATGACACAGAATACCAATTCCTTGACAAAAGCTCAGCTAACTCGGGGATTTTCCCTTGCTAACAATAAGTCCCCTGAATGAACTCTGTTTATTTGCTTCAGTTAAGACTCCTTACCTCCCCACATTCATAATCCACCCTGCTACATAGTGCCATGTTAGAGGCGTGGCTGAGAGGTATTATTAAATACCATGACCACGTGACTTGTTACTACACCACATTTTCTCTGGGCAATACAGTCCAGAATGTGAGTCAAGGGTTGAAAATTGAATCTGGGAGGAACAGGGCTAGTGAGGGAAAATGAGATGCTTTAGGCTTTGCTCTGAAGGTCGGGCTGTGAGGAGAAGGCACCTTACTACATTAACGCATTGACACATTCCTGGCTGTGGAGCAGGCAGAACCAGAAAAAGCAGTAGGACCAGGCAAGGGAGGGGCCACAGAAGAGGAACTGAGGCTTGTAAAATCTGGGGAAGCCCTCAGGCAGGCTTGCATTACCTGTATGGCAGCTGATGTCGGACCCTCTGAGACCATTTCCTAAAGATGGCCGTCTCTGGCAGGTTGAGCAGGTTTTTCCTTCCCTGCCCACTGTGCAGGAATGCCGGGGACCACTCCCAACCCACTGTACTGATAGTGAAGCAGGTCTGCTTTACGAAGTCACTAACTGGAAAAGGAGTCAGCAAATGTTTGCTGTCAAGGATCAGAGACTAAATATGTTGTGTTTGTGGGTCACATGTCTGTGTCATGTATTCTTTGTTTTTGTTTAATAGACTGGAGATATGGGGCGGAGGGAGCACCTTAATGCAGGTCACATGACAAAATAGATACATCCTGTGGGACCATGAAAGGCAGCCTGGCTCCTGATTGATCTAAGGCTAGAAGACCCAGTGACCATGAGGGGATGGTAGGCATTTCATCTGACTCCGGGGAAACCAGGCTGTCACTAGCCACAGCTCTCCGTAGACTTGTGGCCATCATTCACGTAAGGGCAACGCCCCACACCCCTCCACAGGTAGAGGACATGACCACAGGTCATATAGACTCAAGACAGAACTCCATTATAATGAAGTACCTAAAGGCCTAGAACCTTACCCCATAACATTTTCTTTCCAGACACTCCTCCCTGCAAATGGTATTTAATCTCAGGCCCACCCTGAGAAGTGGGGTACAGTTTTACTCATCCACTTTCTACCATGATTATAAATGTCTTAAAACTGTGGACTGCCTCTTTTCATCGGGATCCGCCACAGGGAGTCATGGAGAAGGCCTTCTCCTACAGAGCTGCCATCTAATCTCAGTAGGAGGCCTCTCTGCGCTCCCAGCCAGAGCCACCACCAAGCCTACAGCCTGCCACAGTCAAGCCAAGCACTATTCCAGCATGACCAGCCACAGCCCCCTCTTTTCCCCCTTAGCCCGGGGCTAGATCCAGCCTGAGGGCCCTCACTCTATCCTCAGCTCTTCCCCTGGATACTCGAGAGCTTGAGTACCAGACTGCCCCAGCCTCCTTGCAGGCCTGGGGACCCCCAAGCCAGCCCCAGCTGTCTAAAGCCTCAGAGTGTGATTCTGCACCCCCAGAGAGGTGTCCCTGGGCTTCCCTACAGCCCAACACCTGCCCAGTGACCTTGTGGGATAAGCACAGTTCAACTTCCTGGGTTCTGTGTCCCCGAGCAGCCAAGCCCTGGGGCAGAGAAGACTCCAGACTCTTAACCCTACAATCTCCCTGGTCAGAAACTCATTTCTCATCTTAACAAAAACTAAAGATACCTCTCCTAAGGAATGTGAGAAAATTTTTGATGAATGTGGAGCATAAGTTAGTTTACTTAACTAAATGTTTAAAAAAAATTGTATTAGCTTATTAAAAAAATTAGGCTTTGTTTTTCTCAAATTTGTTTTTATAGTTTCTTTCTTACCTCCCCCAGAGGCTTCTTCCCCCGTTGTCCCCTACCCTGTGTGCTTTTACTCCAGTAGCCCGCTTCCCATCTCAGTGCTGTGACCTTTTACCTATCCACCCCTTTCCCAGCACCTCTTGCTCCTTTCAAAGTCTTCTATTTCATCCCATAAATAAGAGACAAATCCAGTCTTAAGTGATGTCCCGGGAAATAGTCTGAAGGAAGTGAAAGGTGTTATTATTCCTCCATCTACCACTGAAGCACAGTGGAGCATCTGACAGTGTCTAGTCTCCAAATGCAACACTTTCCTGATGTTACAGAGGATGCCCCTCTAGCCTCAGACATGGCTACATGTGGTTCTCTACCGATGAGCAGTGCTGAAGTGTAGGAAAGAAAGCTCAGAAGATTTCCAGGGTCATCTCTTGCCATTTTGATCAGAAAGTCAACAAGAATACAGACACATTCCTTTCACTTGAACAAATAATCGAGTTAAGAATTGTAACCAACAACTAATGAAGCTAAGATACTAAATATTCAAACTGACAATGGCCAGAACATATATGGAAGCAGCACTCAGACCTAGTAACCCCAGATACCAGCCTAGGAACACATCAGTGACTCTAACCAGCCCAGGAGGCCTGCCTGCTGCCTGTAATCAGATTTATAGGAAGTCAGACTAGCAGTAACCCATATTCACAAGTAATTAATGCAGAAAGCCAAATAAGAACCAACATAATAATTGACCCAGCATAGGCAGGACTCTATTAATAACCTTGCTCTCCCTTCTAATAAAGGAAAAACAGAAGGAAACCAAATATGTATTCTAATAACATAGGGGGCCCTGGTTTAAGATAGACTGACTTTAATCTCCTGAAGTCAACACCTTCAAATGAGTAGCATGAGAGTCCCTGATTCTTCTCTATCCTTCACCATACAGCATCCTCACTGCTCTGCTGGCCCCCTGGCCACACAAGTAACAGTAACCAATCCTCCTGCTGTATAAACTCATTCTCACCCTTCACTTACTTCCATAGTTATTGTTTGTTCTTCTGATTTTGCTGTTCCTGTGTTACAACTTCACCAATCACCATATTTCAGGATTATACTAAGAGCAGAAAATAACTGAGCATGCTCTAATTCGTCATATTTATGTTGTCTGCAAGGTAAGCAAATCACAGAGCATCTTGAACCAGTGTTCCATTCATAATGCTGGCTCCTTGACTGGAGGCAAAGTTGCTCCATAGTAGGCTCTCTTCAAAATCAAACAGAAGCCAGTGAACTGGTAGAATCATGCTGTGTGGACACCACTGTGGAGGATATAAAGACACCAACGAAGGAGAAATCAGAACTTGCACACAGTGCAGTTTCTAGAGTACAGATTCCAAAAATACAGTAACTGCTATGTGAGAAAAAGAATGTCATAACAAACTCATTTAGAGCATGCAATGTGGAGCATTAAACAACATTTTTATTGGGCATTTAATTTGCAAAGAGGGAGAAATTTTGAGTGTATTTCCAAGGATAATTGATTCAGGGGCTCGCTCTAGGCAAGGCATTCTTTGGCTCCAGGATACAGAGAACCAATCATGGAAAATGCAATCATTGTTAAACTGAAAATTCCTTTAACTGAAAGGAAATAAACTAATGCAAAAGATTATGGCTTAGCACATGTTAACATTTACCATCTCATTTCATTTTATCAACAGCTCCCAGAGTCAGACACTATTAATTATGATGACTATTTCACAGGTGAAAAAAGGGGTAAATGGATGAGTGGGAACACTTGTCCAAGAGTCATTTCCCTCAGAAAGAACTCACTAACTATCTTGCCTCCACTAAGCTAACTACGGGGCTGCGGCACCTAACACTGAAGACCAAAGAAGGGCCATGGGTCCTTGTACCTCTATAAGGCTAGCTGAGGACTGAATGCTCCTCTAAAGACTTTACCAAAGCAGCAGGAACAAGCAGGCATCAGTAAAACATATGAGGTCCTGTACTTTCAGTACTCTGCCTTATAAAAATGGCTTTAAAATGTTGTCTTCAATTTTGTAACAGACTAAACCATGGTTCCCCCTAATTCATATGTTAGAACTCTATCCCCCAATATGACTATACTTTGAAACTGGAGCAAATTAAAGTTATGAGGCTATAAGGGTGGGGCTCTAATCTGGTATAACTGAAACCATATTAGAGAAAGATTTCTCTGTCTTTATCTGACTCTCTCTCTCGTCCTATCTTTCCTGAACACACCTCACATCATGTAAAAGACATTAAGAAATAGCATCTGTGCACAGCAAGAAAGGAATCCCACTAGAAGGAGAGCCAGACAGAATGTCTCTTTTGCACTTTTCAGCCTTTTAGTAAACAGAAGAAGAGAGAGAGAGAGAGAGAGAGAGAGAGAGAGAGAGAGAGAGAGAGAGAGAGAGAGAGAGAGAGATTCTGTTGAATCGCCTGGCCTACATAATTTTGAGATGATAGACAGAGGTAAGTAAGACAAACTTCCTCATTCTCATTACGTCAAAAGTTGACTATATTGGGGTGTAGATTCTCAAGAAGGATAATTAAAAGAAAGCTGGAGGGATGAGCCCTCATCCAACCTGACTGGTGTCCTTGTAAGAAGAGGTTGGGATACATAAAGAAACACCAAAGTAGGACAGTCATATGAAGAGGCAATAAAAATGTGACCATCTGAAAGAGGCTTCAGATGGAACAAGATCTACCAGTCCATGGTTTACATTCTGTGGTCAATCATCCCAGAGTCATTCATCCACCCTAGGTGACAGTGTCTACACCTTGTGCTGCATGAAAGGGAACTCCCAGGAACCTAGATTCTTCTACTATAAGTCAAGAAGAAAAGATAAAAGCAAGTCCATCATCCATTCTGATACCCTTTCCTTAGTTTTTTGCTAAGCACCTACCAGCCTAAGTTAGTGTCAATGAGAATTTATCTTTACAATATGCTTCTATGGACCTCATAGCTATATGCAATGGCCAAGCCTACTCACTGGCACAACAAGCAAGATCTTGATACAGGGTGTGTTTCTTATTCATGCTGAAAGGATCCACTTACTGAAATGGATAACCCGATAACTGCAATTAGCATTAAAAATATTTGCAACACATAGACAGCCATTTCTGCCCATACTTCAAGAAGTTTCACCTGGTAGGCTTTTGCCCCAAAAGGAAAATAATGACCTTCACATAACTGGTGGTAGCATCCTTGTGGCTTGTTCCTGTTACTAAAGCTTTGTTTCTAAGCCCTTTATCTCACAACTAGAAGAGAAGAGGACCCAGAAGGATGTCATGTCTTAGTCACACCCAGAAAGTTACTCTAGTGTCCAGTTCAAAGATACCTATTAGATGCCAGAAACTCTAAGCTGTCTCACTGAGAATGAGGGCCAGGAAACATTCATGGAGATGAGCCAGTTGCTTGGGCTCAATTGGCTCTCCACAGTACTTTTCAAAGGGGGCTGACATCTTGTTTTATATAGAGGATTTCATTTATGTGGTAATGCTGTGTTCACGGAAGGCTAAAGCAGCTATAAAATAATTTTCACCCCTTTCATGATGGTTAATGTTTTTAATGTACCCTGTTTGCTAGAAAAGAGTATCCACTTGTGCAATGAGTATTTATTGAGTATGAATTATATGCTAAACAACAAAGGAAACTAAAGACGCTGCTTTCATAATGTTCAGAGTCCAGTCAGGGAGAGTGATAAATGAGATAAATGACAAGAAAATTGTTGTAGCATGATTAAAGTAAAAAACAAATGTGTCAAGGAGGGGAATAAAGAATTCCAGGTGAAAGAGGAAAAGAAGTACAGGTCGGACATCCTACCAGGGATGTCTGTGCTAATGAGCCGATGTGGATCAGAAGCTTAATAGAGAATAGAAAGATTGTGACTGATAGCCACTACATCATGACACACTCTACAATTAGATGTGGTGGTTTTCCCTGTGTCCCTGTATTGACCAATATCTAAGTCAAGCAATTTATGAGAAACTGCGCATGTGATTAGGGACGCCATGTGTCTCGGTATCTGCAAGTTGTGTAGGATGAGTCGGGAAGCTAGAGACACAAAAGAGCTGATGATAAGTAACAGCTCAAAAGCTGACTGCAGGCTTAAGACCCAGGAAGAGCTTATGTTTCGATTTCACTCTAAGGCAGGAATAATTCTCTCTTAATTTGGAACAGATTAGTGCTTGCTTTCGGGTAGGAGTATTCTAGTTTTCGAATATTTGTTTTGAAAGAGCTGAGGGTATAAGCTAGGGTTCTGTGTGCTGATCAAGTACCTACCCTGACCTTCTCCCCCAGCATGTAGGTCAGCCTTTTTACTCTGTCAATACCTTCCCCAGATTGGCTAAGGCTCAGCTACATTTAGGATGACAGTTTGTTTAATTCATACTACCCTTTCAAATGCTAACCACATCCAGAAACATCTGAGATGAAGTTTAACCAAACAGGCACTCTGTAGCCTGATCAAGTTGACAAAATTAATTAAGGTGATGTGGTTGTAAATACGAACTGGACAGTGGTTAAAAGTTGAAATTAGGGGTTGTGACATGGCATGGTATATATGGGGTGGGATGCTGTGGTATGAAATGGTACGGATGATGTGGTATGGAATAAAATAGAACAAGGTGGTATCACCGGAATCCATCTTTTCCTCAACTGTGTGATTCATACTTCCTGACCCTCCGTCATCTTGTCTACACTGTGCGACTAGTCACACATGACTCCTACTAGTCACACATGACTCCCATAGCTGCAGTGGAAATTAAAGACCTTGTATGTAAGTTGCATAATACAACATCCAGATCAGAAAAATTCATGAAGTTGATGAGAACTTCCTCACTAACCCTGAGGAAACTTCCAGGAGCTTCCCTTAGTGATGTGCTCCTCATTAGAAATGCGATCATGCTTTTCCAGATAATTAGCCACTTTCTTAGGATCCCAGAATTCAGGAATTGTATTACAATTGTCTTGTATTCTTTGAAGGGCAGAAAACATTACAGTCTGAAGAGCAAAGGAGAAAATTCTGAGCGGGTGGGTGATCTACAGCAAGGAATCAAGGTTCTATATTTAAGGCAAAGTCATTCAAGGCCTAGGAAACCACAGGCCTGAGAATGGGGCTCAGTCTCAATTTACTGGTTAAAATAAACTGAGAGCTCACTTAGGATCCTCACACAGACTGACCTGGAGTGGAGTCTCTCAGCTGCCTTAAACACCTCCGGATAGTACATGAACAAATGTACAACCCTATCCTTTGAGCTCCCCTGACAGATAGAACCATGTACATGCCCAGCCTCCTCAATCCTACTAGAAGACAGGGAACAAAGTCCCTTCCTGCTTCCTGTGCTTAGGAATAGCCATTCCTTAGCTTTGGAGGAAGATAAAGGTGTCATCATGGTCCTGCCACTCAGCTTCTTGACATGTCTGTAATTTGAACTTCCAAGTCCTCAGTTATTCCAATTATAAAACAGGACTGGTGATATAAACCTCTGAAGACTTTATAAAAAAACTGAATCCTTACCATATCCAAACACAATGGGCATGTCAGATCTAATGAATTGTTCATGCGCACACTATGACCTTGCAGCCTGTGCTATGCAAAAGGCCCTAAGCTCAGGAAGTTCCTCTTGACATTCTCATTTAAGTTTCAGTGCTTTTACTTAGCACTTGGTTCTGCAGACTCTGATCTGAGATCCCTTTTCTTTCTTTCACACGTAGGAAAAAAAGTGTGAATAACATTTTTATGAATAAAATAAACCCACTGGGGTTTATTCAATTGTCAAACAATAACCAGGAAGTGTCTTTCTGTTCTTTAAGATAATGCATCCCCTAAGATACCATTTACCAGTACTTAGTAATATAAATGGCCATCACCCTTCATCATCCTCACTTTCTGTCTCCTGGTCTTTGTCCTTGGTCCAATAACCTTCAGCCTAGCAGAGACTGAGAGATGACTTGCTTGCTGATGAATGGAACTGATGATCTCAAGGACTTGTTAGGCAGGGCCTAATAGTCAGGGCTCTATGACTTGGCTAGAGGCACTGTTTTGTTTGAAGATGGCAGGGGTGGGGCGGATACCTGTTATTAGTCAACTGCGAAAGAGGGTGGAGCCTGGGATAGTCTCTCACCCTGGAGAGCCACCCCTTTGCTTCAGGGGATGGTGATGGACGTGAATAAATTCTGAGTCGCTCTCCAGGAAATAGCAAGGCTGGGAGGCCAGGACAGGAAGTAGGCTGCTGGAGAGTCCTGGGCCATTCTACCGGCCTGGAGGAAACGGAGGATAAAAGTTCCAAAAGAGAATTAGGAGCAAACTTTAATTTGTGGATCATGACTCAAGGCATGGGGTGCAGGAAGAACAGGGCTCTGCACCATGACTCTTCACTTGTTTTAAATCACCCTTTTCATACCCTTCTCTGCTTTTGGTACATTTTGTTGTTATGATTTTGTTTTGTTTTTATCCAGTGAATTGAGTTTCATGTAAAGGATCCAAGGGAATAGAGTCCTTGCCCTGCTTGAGGAAGATTTTAAAAAGAGCGGTACATATCTGGGTAATTTAGTCGTACAGAGTGGTGGAAGCTGACATAAACCCAGAGTGGCCAAGGAAAAAGTAAGAGTGAAGAGGGGGAAAAAAAGTTCTTTGGGTCACACAGATTCTCTTGGGCACTGCATCTAAACTTACACAGTTTCGGGAACCTTCAGGGCATAATCTCCACCATACTCTGGTCAGTAGGTCCAGGGGGTCTGCAGAACAGATGGTATATACACTGCTGGTCTATAGATCACTCTCACAGGAACAATGTCCTAGATGAAGGGTCAATTTTGGGTCAGATTCATTATATTGTGGAAATCTGAAAAGGAGGGGAACATGTCAAAATGCTGTCCCCAGGGAAGAATGTATCACTTAAACAAATGCTTGGACTCATCCCTGCAAGGAGAATGGCTGAGGAAGAGACAGTGGGTGTGCCCATCAACAAGGTTCCTTTCTTTATCCTGATGCTTGGTATGACTTTAAGGATGACCCAAAATCCTACCTACAACAGGTATCTCTCTGCCTTACCAGAGCATCACAACACCCAATCATGAGAAACAGCTACATTTTATTTTATTGTTTGCCCCATTTTCATAAGAATGTCCTACTTAAAACAGCTGCTGTAAGATATCAAATGATTTGAAGGAAAGGAAAATGAGCTCTGTGATCGAACTAATTAAGGACAAAGGGAGGCATAGGAGGTTGAGAGCATCTTCGTACTTGTTGACTCTTGAGAGTATGCCAGAGAGCTTCATGAATCACCAAGAGCAGCCAAATGCTACGGAATCCCTTTCCCATGTTTGACTAAAACTGCCTTCCAGCGCCTCAGTTTCTCTCTAACTTCCTTCTTTTCTTTCCTCCTGTCTTAGTAGTTAAATGCAAATTCCATCACCAAACACTGGCTGCAGGGAGACTATTTTGGAGTGGTCAATATTAGAGGCAGGTCAGGAAAATGAGCATCATACAAAAATTATGGAAAATTCATCTGTGGGAGCCATTCAGAAAGTTCTTTTAAAGTGACAAAATAAGTCAACAGAACTATTTATGGGCAAATCAACCAAGCCTTAACTTCTATGACCTCCCATGCTAATTTATTTTTAAAATTTCCTCAAATATAAAAATCTTTCCCCAGCAAAGCTGTTGTTCGACACAAGCTGAATTCCTAGGAGAATATTTTAAATTATCTCTGATGGTTGTCTTAACCTGTTTCCTGTTGCTATAACAAACCACTTAAAGATATGTAATTTATAAGGAAAGATACTTATTTTGACTCTTGGTTATTGAAGCTTGGAAGTCAAAGAACAAGAATCATGCTTAGGAGCCATGAGAGAACATGGCATTGGCATCTGTTTGGCTACGAAGACAAATGACATCAGGATGACCATACTTCATAACAACATGCTCTTAGCACAACTAGTGAGATCCCCTTATTGGAAAAAGGCATTAACTCATCCATCAGGATCTCTTTCCCTATGACACAAACACTTTCCACAAGTGCCCACTCTTAACAGCACTGGACAAAGGGACTTTCAACACATGAATTTGTAGAACACAAACAGTAACCGTGCAGTCACTGACTGTAATCCTACACAGCCATTACAAATCCTGTGAAATCAGATATTCAGATATTCAGAAATTCGACATTGCTATTGGTTACTGGAGCAGACTGACTGAAGCGAGTAGGCAACGTGTGTTATTCCTCCTTCAATCACTGATATTTGTAAATGACTTGGAGCCTTTTCTCTATTCAGTGAGGTAGAGTCTCTTTGCACACTCTACAGTCCAGCTTTACTTTGAAAGTAGTAACTATGCAGCAGTAAGAATCAAGTTCTGGGCACAAGTCGCCTGTACATCTACTCTTCTATGTACATCCTGCCACTTCCATGGAGTCAAACTGAAAACAGAGTCCTAGAGGACAAGAGACATGCTTAGTATCCATGAGAGTCCCAGGACAAGTAAGAGAGCCCAGGTTAAAATCACACGGTATCAGATCCTTGAGAAAGACTGGCTGAGACCACGGGGACTGAAGAACCTTCCAGCCTACCCCTGAACTTATTTCCAAACATAAGATGCCATTATTTTAAGTTTTGGACTTATAATAGAAAAGCAACTTATAACATGATATGAAAAGAACAATCACATAATAAAGACTTGGGTCAGCATATATGTCAAATAACTAGAAATTGGGACCAAAGGGAACAGCATTCACAAAAATCTGATGGATGCCCATTGTAAGCTGCAATCACATGGAAATAATGAAAAGCTCTGTTCTCCCTACACTTTTTAATCAAAGTCTTTAGTGTGTGTGCATCAGTGCCATGTTTGCATACTATCAAAATGGTTCACCTGAAGCACATACAAAGACTCTATTAAGGATACTAATCCAAGAAAAACATTTTGAAAATTAGCCAATGTATTAAAACGACAGTTTTTACCATGATAAAAATTTTCATAATTGTCAAACATTCTACAAAGAAGCATGTCTGGGGCAGGAGTGATGATAACACACCCTTAATTCCAGCATCCAGGTGGCTGAGACAGAAGGATTACAAGTTTGTGGCTGAAATAAGGTGCTTGAAAAGGAGAGATGAGGCCTATTCCCTACAGTCTGGTAAAAAGCTCACCATCATAAGGAATACAAACCACCTTCCTCAAATTAAATAATAGATCGTAGCATTAGTCAGCATGGTTTTCTCTGTGTCCTATATTCCATAGGAATTTCCCACAAGAAAGTGAGCTGTGGTTTCAGCTCAAATGGTAGCTTTGAAATCAGAGCAAACAGGATGCAATCCTTGAGGTGCCTACAGAGATAGTCACAGGAGGACTACATCCTCCTGAGATGAAAGCTGTTTTATTATGTATTAAGAAAGACTTTTGAAAGTTGATACAAAACTGGGATGGAGACTTTGTACTTACCCCAAAGCTTTCATTGGAGCACCTGCAAAGATTTTATTGACCCATAGCTTTAATTTCCACAGCCTCCTGAGGGTAAATGGCAAACGTCACTGTCCCCATTAACCAGGTAGAGAAATGAATGATGGGATATATACTGGGCACTGTTTTTGGTTTTGAATAATAAAAATAAAACTAATATTTCCAAAGATAAAAATGATATGATTTTAAGATAAACAAGTGTGTGTGTGTGTGTGTGTGTGTGTGTGTGTGTGTGTGTATTTCAAGGGCACATAAAAGAATGTAACTATAAAATATGGATGCTGGTATTCTCTCCAAAGCCTCTTACATGGTTTCTAGAGTAAGCACTCACAACTATTCACACTACTCATAAAATAAAAATGTAGAGAGAATGCCTGGGCACCTCTGTTTGATTCTCTGGTCACTTTGATGAGTAGGTTATAATATGTCCTATGGAAAGTCAGAAGCAAAGATATGAGCGTTAGGCGGGTGCAAAGGTACAAATGCACCCTGTGTAATGGATTGTGAAGCCCTTTTAGGAAACTCTTTATCCTCATGGAGTCTGTAAGGAGACAGGGAGAAGAGATAAGCTTGAGCCCAACCAATGACACCCTGGTCCTCTTCTGTCCCTGACAACAAATGGTGATGTGAGAATTCTCCAGCCTCCAGGCTATTCACTCTGTCTAGGTCCCTGCTCAGTGGGCATGGGTGCTTTGTTATGTACCCAGTCTACTAGTTCCTGGATCCTGCATCCTTATGGGGGTATTCAAAGGCAGTTCTGATCATATCCACATAGAACTGGTTAGGCCTTCAAACCAAAGGTCTCTTCTGTCTCAATCGTTTTACATGCTCAGAAGAAAAAAAGGTCATAGTAGTTCCCTCATAGGGTTGTAGTGTTAAGGCATACGGTATTGTAATGCTCGAAGTAATCCAGGAATGCAGAGATCACTGCTTGTCAGGTGTCATCAAAAACACCTTATTACCCTTCTTCTTGTCACAGAGCACTGCGCATCAAAACCAAGGACTTGTTTCAAGTTATACTCAACACAGAGTGGAGAATCACATATCCTTTCTCCCATGTGAAAAATAAACAAAATTCTAAGAATGTCTACCATGTGAGAGTTAATCGTCGTTGTTAACCTGACTGTATTTGGAATTACTAAAGAAGCACACCTCTGGGTTTCTCTTTCAGGGAGTTTCAAGGGGGCTTCAACGGAGCAGGAAAGAGTTACCTATCGCACATGTATCTCAATGTACATGGCACTAGCCATGGACTAGGTGTACCAGCATGAATCAAAGAGCAGAAGAAAAGCCAGCTTAGCATCAGCATTCATCTCTCTCTGCTTCCTGACTGCATTGACCAACCCTCCTGGGATGCACTCTGTCTCATAATCTATGAGCCAAGAGAAACTTTTCCATAAGTAGCTTTTCTCTAGTGTTTTGTCACAGTAATGAGAAAACTGCCACATGTAAGGCATTGTCTAGGGTTTGTCAATTAGTGACTGACATGATACAGGGCTATTACATATTGAATATACATGTTGAAATGCCATACTGTAACCTAAAATGTATATATAATCACTGTGGGTCAATTCAAATATGCATTAATTAAAAAGAAAATAGAAGTAAACCTCTC
Source organism: Rattus rattus (assembly GCF_011064425.1). Lineage (NCBI taxonomy): Eukaryota > Metazoa > Chordata > Mammalia > Rodentia > Muridae > Rattus > Rattus rattus. The sequence continues at coordinate 62,642,476 of NC_046164.1, read as the reverse complement.
AGGTTGTGAAAAAACACTGTCTATAATAAACCCAAGTAATTCTTCCACTTAACTCTGGGTCCCTCTTTTGCCCACACAATCACTCTGATGACCACTTGTCCCATTGGCAGCAGACAGTCAACATTTCTAAAACTGTGATTAGGATTTCTACCCAGTTTTCACCTGCAAATGTTGTTCCTCTAGTAACTCTTGTTTCCAAATAGTTCAAAGGCCTTAGGCATCCTTCTTTTTCCCAGTGTGGTTCCTTACCCACCTGTGTACATCATGGCTGCTCATGATGCCTCATTCACATGTCTCTGTAAGTACTCTTACAGTATTTTCAATTTCTCTTCTTGTTATGTTAGCATGCCTGCAGCATGGGCTACTATAATACAACCATTGACAAGTATTCTTTACGTCCACTTTCTCCTGATAAAGACTGAAGTTTTGGAAAGCAGGAGTGGGATACCCAGTTAACAAATGAATTTCCCTTTCCACCATAGTGATACCTTGGCTGTGTCAAAGACCACAGTGTATAATCCCCAAATATGCATCTTTGGCATAAGTATTGTTGCCAGTCATTTTCATAAATAGCTAATACAGAATTATAGGAATTATAGGTACAATTGCTGAGGAAACCATCTGTAAGGGTTTCTCCTTCTCAGCACCTCAGTGAGTAACATAACTAAATCACTAAATTCCCTTCAGTGGCAAGGATATGGATTTCTGTCTGTATGAGAAACCCTTATTCCTGAATTCTCCTTGATTTCTTAGCATATCTTATCTTGCTGCAACATAGACTGGATAAACGATAGATAGTTGGTTTGGTCCACAGTCCTCAAGCTGGAGTCCATGTTCAAGTGGCTACATCTGGTGAGTGCATGTTTGCTGTGATATTACACCATGGAATGTAACACATGGAAAGGAAGCATGAGAGAAGGTGACAAGAAGAATGGAGCCTGAATTTATCTTTTTGTCAGAAACTTCTCTTGCAGTAACCAACAGTAAGATGTACTCACAGTGAGAGCATGAACTCATTCAAGAGGGCAGAGCTGTGTATTACCTTGATGAAATACCTGAGGAAGAAGTTTTCAGGTAAATGGACAGAGCTAGCATAGGCACAGTAACACAGAGTCAGAAAGACAAATGCCATGTGTGTTCATTTATCTGTTAACGTTAACCCCGAGCCTTAATTAAGATAAGACTTTATAATCCACAGCAACTGAAGACGTCAGGAAAGTATGGGGGAGAGAGGGCAGGAGCACTAGGGACGGGAATTGTAAAGCACAATTGCAATGAAGGAGAGAATGAAAAGATATGCAGATGGAAAGACTTATCTGGGGACAGGAGAGGGACCACAGCACAGGGAGAAGGAAGGAGGAGGGACAAATAGCACTAAAGATGTTTGGAGAAGCCATAGGGAATTATATTATATTATGGACACTTAAAAGTACATACAATATATACAGAAGTGAGGGTCCCGTGTGTGTGTGTGTGTGTGTGTGTGTGTGTGTGTGTGTGTGTGTGTGTGTGTGTGTGTGGTTTAATTGAAAGTTATGCCAATTGAGATGGCAATGCCAGTGCAAAAGAGAAACATAGATTATCTAACAACAACAACAACAAAACTACTGCAAAGCCTAGGCACTCTCCCATTGAGTTGTTTCTTAGGAGGGTCCAAGAGATCCCCCAAACACTTTATACTATTTCAATTGCCCTTCCTTGGTGCCCCCCAGAAAATGAGGGAAGACCCTATTGAGAAGGACACGACACACTTCAGACACAGAATTTGGAGGGATTGATCTGCCTGTGACATGGAGGGCTTCTCAAAGAGGATTAGCTCTCATTGTTTTGCAAGGAGCCATTCAAGTTCCCAGTGGAGCAAAAGTCCTACCCATCTGTAATGTCAACAAGCCACAACAATGAGCAGCATGGAAAGATACGCCGAGAGGTGTGATAGTGGCACATATAGCTTTGACAACAATCTCCGTGGACTTAAGACTCACTTAATATGAGGGGATTTGTGCCTGATAATGTAAATGTAGCCAACTATCTGTGAGGCCACAGAGCCTGGAAGAGAATGTACTATTTGTACTTTCCAAATCAATATAATCTCTAACTGCATTGCGACTGCATCATATACCCACAGATAAGAACAGTTCTCATCCCTCAACCAAGGAACATGCTGCAACAGATGGACTCCATTACAGAAAACCACAACTGGTCCAAGCCAGAGACTGACTGCGGGGTGCCAACTCCCAACTAATACGACACCTATACCCAAGGCTAAGGAGCCATCAAGAGAAATGGGATGCCAAGATAGAAAGAGCCACAGAACCAAGCCAAATGCCCTGAGATACTCGCTCTTCAAAGAAAGGAAGAGGGAGAGAGAGAGGAAGGGGGTAGATAGATAGGTAGGTAGGTAGATTGACAGATAGACAGACAGACAGACAGAACAGATTCAAAGGGGTGGGATGAGAAGGTGTAACTGAGAGAAGTTGATGAAAGAGTGGAAGGTAAGTATGATCAAGATAAATTGTGCAAAGTTCTCTACAATTAATAAAATGTTAGTGTTAATAAAAAGAAATGAAATGCATTTAGTTCACAGACATGGAGATTTGAGGTGAGGGTAAGACACTTGCCTTGGCTCACCTCTTAGAATGCCCTCTCTGCTGCATCACTTGGGAGGACCCTCAACTGCATCACTCTTTGTGTTTCTATGTGGGGTGGAGCTCAGCTATGGCACTGGGAAGGACTAGTAGTCTGATCGCTGAAAAAGACCCTTAGCTCCATCCCTGGGATGACTCCTCAGCTCTGTCATGTCATGGCAGGTGTGTGTGTGTGTGTGTGTGTGTGTGTGTGTGTGTGTGTGTGTGTTGCATTTTTATCTCTTATGGACCTACCTTTAGTTATAGTAGTTTGCTCCGAGTAAGAAGAGAAGTTATTTTTACCCTACAGCTGCATTCCCTAGCCTCTCTTGCAGCTGACGGTAGCAGTGTGGCTGGGGTGATTGTGTTCTGACCAGTCGAACGTGGATAAAAGTGATTTGCCTACCCACTGACCTAATCCTTAATCAACATCTACATAACTGGTCTCAGCTTCCTTGCCTGGTCTGCAGGCTTGATATCGGTGCCCAGAGAACTCTTAAAGAACTCTTGCTGGTCTAGGTAGATTCCAGTTATCATAGGGACTGGGTCTCAAACTTGGCACAAATAACTAAGGTACCTATTTAATATATCATAGCAGAGCTGGGTGCCAGTTTCTCTAGTATCCCTCACCCCTTACCTGTCACAGCATATGGCTGACATACCCAACCCCCTGTCCTAAACTTCTCCAGACCAGGGGGCCTACCCTTCCCCCAGATGCCCTTCATTATATTATCCAACTATTTTAGTTACCCGATCCTTTCTCTCTTGACCAGTGTCTTGGCCCAGGTTGCCTCTCTCAGTCAGTGGTTCTTCTTCCCTCAGCTCCTTCCTCTGCTCACATGGCCTGGCTCAGGGTCATGTTTACTCTGGACTCTCGCATATGACTCTGCCTTTGGTTATGCTCTCCCTTTTATCTACAGTAACCTTTCTCCTCCACTATGCCTACAAGTAGTCATGCCTTCATTTCTTACATTGTTTTGGCATTTAAAAAAAAATGCCTATGCTTCCTCTGCACTGACTCAGGCACAGAACTTTGCTGGGGCTTCTAAACCCTCTGTGCTCAACACTGAGACATGACAGGAACTGTGAAGTCATCTCTGTCTGGAAGCCACTTTTGAACTGAAGCAACTCATTTAGCATTACCTCAAACATGCCTTGGCCCATCCTAGAAAATCCTACCAACTCACTGGGTGAGCTTCTGTCCCCTTTAACCTGAAAGGAAGCCTCTCTGTATTTTAGGCCATGGTCTAGGAGGTTTGTACCTTCATGTAATAAACAATGTTATGGGATTGAGAAGGATCCTACACAAACCATGAAACCCCAAAGCTATTAAATGCCTTAAAGAAGAGGGAATCAATTCAAATCTTAACATACAGACCAGGTAACCCTGCTTGAAGAAGGGGGAATGACTTTCCTCCACTTCTAATAAATCCGCAATGGAATAAAATGAGACCCATAGGTCTCTAAATGACTGAACTATGTCACTCACTATTTTGAACCCTTACCATGTTATTAATGCTAATATGCCCTGTCTCCTAAGGAGATCAGGACATGGCTAGGATAGTAGAATAGTAACTGTGGAAATGGAACAGACTGAAGGTCCGGAAGGGCTGGGCTCAGAGGACGTCAAGGTAAGTAGCTATCCAGAGCAGGTGTCTAACCCAGCAGATCACAGGAGCAAAGGCACCGTTGAGCCTCTGGGGAGCAAGAGCAGTAGGGCTGAGAATGGTAGGAGCCAGGATAGGGGAGAAGAGGTGTGCTTCTTATACTTTTAATTTAATCTATAAACATGTTCTTCCTCTTGTTAAATGGAGGCTAAGGGGAAGTCATTAAAGATCTGAGGCCTCACAGTGACAAGAAGATGAAGCAAGCTGGAAACAAGCCAAGCCAGAGGCAGGGGGACCAGTTCTGAGGCCTGTTCTCTGCCTTCCTCCAGGATGAGCCATCGTCTAATTATAGCCTGACCCTGAAACCACAGAGATGACACAGCATGAGGGGTCCCTTCATTGGCTGGGATTTTGAAGGGCCTCACAGGACCAGGGAACTGGTGCAATCTCATTCTGCACTCAAGGGTTTTGAACTACATTTGCATCAGCCTCCCCATTCTAATTCCTATATTTCTAATGAACTCACAAGTGAGTCAAATGAAACATAGTTAAGTTACTATGTCGCCCACTTTTTGGAATCTCTATCCTAGAATTCACCAGAGGTCTCAATCCTAGACTGTTTTGTAATGTGACCTCTTTGGAGAGTGTCAGAATTCAGAGTGAGTCTTAACTCACTTGGCCTGGGGTGGAAGGAGGCCACTGGGGTGTGAGTCACAGTAGAGAAGAGGATTCATTAGTCTGGAGCTTGAGAAAGACTTGAGTCTCAGACAATCACTTCTGGCTTCTCACATGCTAACTTAAACCTCTGTTGAGTTAAGACAGGGCTAAAACAAAGACTACATGGTATTCTCTTATTAATGGCAATGGTTGCTTAAACATAAAAGGAAAAGGCAGAGGCAGGGATGGTCATGTGCAAATACAGACCCAGGTCATCTTGGAAAAATGAACAAAACATTATGCCTTGTCTCCCTACAGCCACCCCAAATCAGGGTTAGTAGCACAAAAAAGGTGTCTCAGTGATGGTGGGGCCAGGGATAGGTTCCTGCTGGGTCTCTGTTGTACCACTCTCAGCTCTTCAACCACAGGCAAGAGGTTGAATCTCTCTGAGCCATGGCTCCCTTATCAATCAACTATGTGCTAAAAAATAATCATGGTGAACATTCCATTTCTTTGAACTTTCTCCATTTTTCATGGTGCATGTGTGTGTGTGTGTGTGTGTGTGTGTGTGTGTGTGTGTGTGTGTGAATGCACTTGTGTGTATGTATTTTTCATGTGTCATGTGTGTAGGCTCACGTACATGCCTATTTATATGGGGGTGGCTGCGTTTGACACTAAGAATCATCCTTAATCACCCTTGAACTTTGTTCATTGAGGCAGGGTCTCTCAATCAGACCCAAACTCATCTATATGGCTAGTCCTGGGAGATAGCTTGCTCTTGAACTCCTGACTTTGCCTTTCAAGGGCTGGGAATATAGGCAGGCAGCCATGCCTGTCTGGCATTTACTTGGATTGTGAGCTCCAGTCCTCATACCTACACAGCAAGTATTTTAACCACTTAGCCATCTCCTCAGCCCCTGGCCACTATTCTTAAATAATTACTGTGTGTTAGGCTCTGGAGTTAGTGTCTTATTTATATTATCTCAAAAATTAAAACTGCAGTGGTCTGGATGTATTTTGTTCTCCAAAGACACATGTACTGGAATCTTGGCCCCTACTGCAGTAATGCCAAGGTAGTGGGATCTCTTACCATTGGAGTCCTGTAGGAGATAATTAAGGCATTAGTACTGAGTCCTGAGATAAGACTTATACTGGCAATTTGTAAAATAAGGTCACCCATGTTCTTGGTCTTTTCTCCATATGGTTTTTCCTTGTTTTCTTCCATAGTCAAGAAAATTTGGATAAAGGCAAATACCATATTGTTTGGACCTTTCACCCTTATAGACCCTGAGAGCTTAGTAATCATGAAGTGCACAACCTCAAGAACTTACTAAAGCAACTGAAAATGGTAAGATGTGGTACTCTAGGACCAAGCAACCCAAGATCAGCACCAGCTCTCTGCCTCCTTTCTTCATCTGTGAAATTAGGACTCTAAAACCTCTGTCCTGTGTGGAATCACACATTCTCTTTCTTCCCCCATCCCCTCAGTTTTCTCCCTCCCCTAACTATCTATTTCTCCCCTCCTCCATCTCTTTCCCTTCTTTCTTCTCTCTCCCTTTCCTCCTTCTCCTCTGTCTGCCTTTACCCATCTTTCTTTCAGAATGTTGACAGATGGTCAGTACATTGACAGATAAATAAGTAGATAAATAGATATATTCATTTTCTGTAGATAAATACATAATATACTCATACAACCCATACTTAATACATCATAAGCATACAATTATTTCTTTGCTGGAAAACCAGCCACTCTTCATTTTTCAGCAGCCAAGTTTTCTTGTTCCCAGATACCGAAAACTTATACTTTATGGTTAATGGAGGAAGAAAACAGTTGAGATTATACGAGAAACTTCAGACTTGTTAACCAAAGAAGGACGTCATTATTATTCCTTGCCTCTTCTTTCTTCTCCTGGCTCCTCTCTGCTGTCTGTTCTCTCCCTCTCTCCTTCTTCCACCTTCTCTCTTTCCTTTTCCACCTTCATCCTTTTTCTCTTCTCCTCTTTCGTTTCTTTTCCTCTTTCTTTGTGCATTCATTTGAGTAGCTATGTCTCTCTGTAGACCTAAGTTGACGTAATAGGCAATTCAGTGAGACAAGATTAGAATGCAGCAGGAGAATCTGGACTCTGGACTCAAACAGTGTGGACTTGACTTTTGATTCTGCAACCTGTTGTGTGACCTCTGGTTCATGATTAAGTTCTCGACTTTTCACTTTCATCGTCTCATAAACACATGCTAACTGTAGTCAGTAATACTATTCGCTTCCTTACTGTGGCAAAAACTGGATCAAGGGAAGGCCTTGGCAGAGCATCTGGGAAGTAGTAACTGCACACTGTTATTACCCCATATCCTTAGTGTTAGTCTTATTTTAGAGATGAATACACAGTGTCAGCAGGATGTGACTTCCCCACTATTGTACATCAAGGAACCCTCCACTACACCGTGAGGAAGGGAAGGCTGCGAAATCAACCTGCAGAGACAGCCTTGGGAGCCAATGTGAACTAAATGTAGCTGCTTAAATGCTTTGTCTTGACCCAATCAATTACACGATATTCCAGGGCCCACAGTGTTCTGGGACACAGAGAATCCCAAGGGAATGTTGGAACCATAAGAACTCCAGAAACTGATAAGAAAATTAGGGGCAGGAATCATATGGAATTGGAGCTTTTGAATGCTGTGAGTGAGTCACTGCCAGTCCATTAGTGGCAGTGGATGCAGACTGAGGGACAGGAAGAACTAACTTATCTCCAGGAAATGCAGTTAAGATACAACCTACCAGAAAATGAGGCCTGCTGACCCTGAGAGCAGGCTCATTGTGGCACGTGTCTTAGGAGGGGAGAGAACAGTTGCTGCAAGGCCTCACACCCCACCTTCATTCTTCACTCATCACTCAAAAGAAACAGAAAAAGTCAAATGGCTGGTTAGGAGGAGCAGTAGCCAGGGTGTCCCTGACAGAAAGCAGAGTCTTCCTGAGGACAGCTTCCATTGTCTTTCAGACTGAGTGTGACAGTCATAGCATCTGCGTTTCACAGGTAGTCCTCCCTGAGACTTTCCAGGCAGACCTTCAGGCTGCACTAAGGTACACAAGGCAAAGGGTCTCATTCCTTCTCCATATATGGACACCAAGGGCCATGGAGCTGGAGAGATTTGTCCAGAGCCACCAGGCACCAGTCAGGATAGCTCCCTGACACCAAAATCAAGCTCATGCTCATTCCTGTTCTGCATAGAGATGGCAAATAAGGCAAGCCTGAGTCCAGGTGTCTGGTGAGTTACATTCTTCTTCCCTGGGCCTCATATCTCTACTTCAGTTCCTTTAGCCAAGCAAGAGAATCATGGCATGACTCAGGAATTCTTTCAGCCATAGCTGGGGGAGTCTTGTGAGCACAGCACAAAAACTTTCTGTGCTGTTCATCAATTGTTATCAGCAGTCTGAAAGATAGATTCTGACATCTGCTTGAATCAGGGTCCAGAGTCAACCCCAAACTGACATCTTTGCCTAGGTCCGTTCATCTCTTGGTTTCCTCCTCTTTTAATAGCTAAAAGTACAGAGAACTATCAATTTACTTAAGGATTTCTCTAAAGAATCTTGCAGCTTCCCAGGTGAATAGTGCTTGCCCATGAGGTCACAGGCTGAGAACTGGACAATTCCAAACACGCAGGTGGTTCAAAGGCTCCCCTTTCAGAATAGTCACTAAAAGGCTGAACCCTTAGTGATAGCATCTGTCTGTCACTGATTCCCAAAAGCTTAACTTAAAACCCAAGGAACATTCAGAAAATGTAGGCTTGTCATCCCACTCCTGTGGGTCCTAATAGGAGGATGGGTATCTGTCCTTAGAAATATTTAGTTGTATTAGTTAACTTGGGATTCTACAACAGAGTATCGCAGTGTGGGTGACTGATATGACAGAAATGTTATTTTCTTGCTATTCCGGAGGTCCAGTGTCAGAGATCAAGACAGTGGCCAGCATGAGGGACTGAGAGAGCATGGCCTTTGTCTCTCTCCCAGCATCTGGTGACATCACACAATCCGGAGCATTCCTGACATTCTTTCTGCATCACCTCTATTTCTGACTGTATCTTCACAAGGCATACTCCTTGTCTGACTCTCAGTCTAAAGGTTTCCTTTTGGTATAGACATAGTCATATTGAATTACGGACAGTCCTAATGACTCCTTTTTAACTGGGTCATCTGTATTTTCCAAGTAAATTCACATTTATTAGCACAGGGATTAGGACTTCAACCTGTCATCAACCACTATTTTTTCTAGGTGGTGAAAAGGCTGTGTTTGTGTGTGTGTGTGTGTGTGTGTGTGTGTGTGTGTGTGTGTGTGTGTGTGTGTGATAGTCTGAGATTGAGACCAGTGTAATGGTAGGCAAGTACTCTGCCACTGAGTTATATCTCCTTTTTTCTTTGGGCCATTCATTTTTAAATAGGGGCACACTAAATTGTCTAGGCTTTGAACTTGCAATCTTCCCAACTCAACCTTGTCCATAGGCAGGATTTCAGGCCTTGCTCTCACGCCCTACTTCACCAGAATCTTAGAGATAGAAGTCAACCCACAGCTCCCTGGTCTAAGAACCTGCAGTACTGGTCAGAGCTTTTACAATAGAATGCACCCAGGATCTACCAGGGCATATCTTGTACCAGGGCACCACAGGTCCTGTTTCCGTGGTTTGTGGCACTGAGGTTTATCTGATAAACAGGAGAAGCTGCTGTTGTAAGTTCAGGAACCCTATTTTTAGGGCTTTTTTTTTTTCAAGATAAGAGCCTCACAAAAATCCAAAAGTGATTGCCAATCCAAAGAGAGGCTTTGTAACATCCTCAGTAATCAAAAGATTTACTTTTAATATTAGTTATTTTAATGTTACTCTCTATTTTTATTATTTTCTATAACTTATATTTAATTTTCCATCCACATGCACAGGAAAATACTTACAAGGATAATTTGGTAGCCTTCACACCTGTCCACAGAGAGTAGACTGGTGGGAGGGTTTGTCGGCAGCTTTCTAAAGGCCAAGCTTTGCAAAACATTCCCATTATTATCTGCAGCCCCGGCCTGTTTAATCTTACATATTCAGGGTTATTTAGTTATCCTTATGTTCCACCCCCACTCACTTCCCAACACTACCATCTGTCAGCCCAGGCCAGCCTAAGCCCAGCCTGGTGCAGCTGTCTCCCAGGAGGTGACCCCAGGCAAGTCACCTGTGAGGGCCTAGTCGGAGAGTAAACCTCAAGGCCCACTAAAGCCAGCTCACAGCCATGGAGCAGTGTAGTCTTCATAATGGAGCTTGTCCCCAGATGCCTTCGGGAAAGAGGTGTACCCTTCTCACACATGCCACCCAGCCTCCAGTGCAGGGGCCTTGACAATGGAGCAGGGGAAACCAGGCACAGGGATGACAGCTGCATAGAATGGCTAGGATAGAGACAGCGTTCCTTATCGAGTAGCCTCACTTATTTATAGATGCACGGCTCTTGATGCGGCCTAGTTAAGGACGCCTTTCCATAAATACATAGAAACAGGATGTTATTCTAGAACCTACTGATAATATACACAGCTGTAGAGGTTGTCACTGGATTAACAACCCCACCTTCCTCTCATCACCCCCTCCCCCACCCCAAAATAGCACAGAAAATTAAAAGCGCGTAAGTTTTGTTTTTGATGTTTGCATACAAGAGAACAATTCTACTTATCAGAGGAACATGGTTTTCTGTTTTGTTTGGTTGTGCTTTGTTATTTTGAGAGCCAAAACATGATTTCTTAGGGAATAAGCAATTAGGAAGCAAGGTTACGCCTTTGCAAAGCAGAGTGTGGGTCTTTTACTTTTATCCTTCCCCGGGAGCATCTCTTTAACCCAAAAACAATTCTCGCCTTTTAGAGGCTGCACGTGGCAGTTCATTTCCTCACAAAATATGATCCACCAAACAGGATTCCGACTCTGATCCACTCACTTCCAGAGCCGTGAATGAGCCACAGGCCCTAGCCCTTTGTTTCTCCCAGTTTGTTCCACAGACCCTTAATTCTATTATCTGACTGTAATTTGGCTCTCTGTCTCTCCAACATTCTTCCCTTTATTCTATCCCCTTTCTTTTTAATCGATTGATCCATCTGTAATTGGATTTTCTCGGGCTCTTACCAGCTATTAAAAGTAGCCGTGCGTGCATGTGTGTGTGTGTGTGTGTGTGTGTGTGTGTGTGTGTGTGTGTGTGTGTGTGTGTGTGCTTTTTAACTAGGCCACGCTTTCAGATGCCTTACAATCTTCTATCCTGCCTGGCATTTCCAAGTATGAATCCAATTCCCTGGGCCCTGGTAAGGCAGCAGGGATCAGTGAATAGAATATAAACTTTAAAAGCAGATAGAACTCCAGCGTGTTTTGTTTCGTCTTGTTTAAGGCTGACATTTATTAAGCTTGCACTGTATGCCAGACTCTGCTCCAAGCACTTTATAAAGCATTACTAATCCTCACCACACCCTTTTAAGGTAAGCTTTGCTATTCCTCCATTGTACAAATGAGAGCGTGATGCTTGAGGTGGTGTAGCGAGGGCATAAGGAACTTGACCAAGGCCCCGAAACGACAAAGAGGTGGTCAAGTGCTTGATCAACGTTCAGTTTTTCAAGTGCCACACTATTCGTTCAAATCTGTATGAGTATGGGGAGGGTTTGCTAAATTACCTCTTGCATGTTTGGTGAATTAGTAAACACTGGTTTCCTTGCAAGGTGAAGTCACAGTAGGGGATTAGCAGTGGTGTTGAGCACATGGTCTGCCCAAGTAGGAGGACATTGCTAGGCCATCCTTGTCCCTGAAGTGAGAAGTAAGCCAATGACTCTCAATAAGGCAGCTTGGGGAATACAGAACGAAGCAGAGTGGTTTCTTTGTGTAACGTTCACTAAGCCCCTACACTGTGTTTTAAAGGGACGGAAAAGGAAACCAGGCAAATCCAGAAAGAATCACTGTACAGATTGGGCTGTAGGCTCTCTGTGGTGCTTTAGCCATAATAGTTCCTCTCTCCAGCCTCCCTTAAGTAACAAGTCAGCATAATTAACTACCAACCACTAGTCACCGCTAACTACCAATGCTCTCCTGCAAAATGGCTCCCCACTTTCCCCTCACATGGACCAATTCTGCCAGAGCCATCAAGAACTACAAAGCGATTCTCAGCTTCCGTCCATATACAGTTCTTTAACCCTTAGCACAAAAGCATAAAGTAGATGCTCAGATTCCTATTGTGTAGACAGGGAAACTGAGTCACATAATGCTTTCAAGACCAGGAGGCAGAATCAAGTTTCAACATACCCTCTGTTCACTGAAATCCAGACATCCCTGGTTCTTCCAAAGTGCAAGTATAGGGACTGAAAAGATGGGTAGGCAGGCTGCAGAAAGTGAGCCAAGCACTAGGAAGAAGAAACTTCTAGACACCAGAAGGACGACCATGGGATGCTTGTTGCTCAAGCACCACTTACACTGCATACAAACTCTGAGGCCACTAACTTTTTATTCATTTGTCTTTTATTGAAAATACATTTTTCTATAATATATTCTGATTAGTTTCCCCTCCCTTCTTACTACTAGTTTCTCCCACCTCCATCCATGGCCACACCCTTTTGTTAGCAAACAGACAGGCATCTAAGGTATATAATAAGATAAGGTCAATCAAAACCAAACAAATTGGGATATGACAAAACAATCAAATAAGAAAATGAATCACCCCAAAATGTACAAGAAGTGAAAATAGATACAGAGACACATACACATCCCCCCACTCAGAAATCCCATAAAAATCCCCAAAACCTGAAGCCAAAATATATACTCAAAAGATTAATAAGGTTAAAAAAAGGGGGGGGTAAAAATTTAAAAATTCAATAAATAAGATAAAAAATGTCCTGACTTAATATTATAAGAGAAAAAACCTCCAAAGACGACATCTTCTGCAGGTCATGTGGCCTACCCATAAGAATGATTTGTTTCCAGGACTTGTGGGGAATCAGAGAGATCAGGGAGCCTGTATAGGTCTGACTTAGGCCCTTTGCATGTTATGGTTGTACAGCTCCGTGTTCTTGTGGGATTCCTAACAGTGGGAACACAGACTGTCTCTGCCTCTTTTGCCTGCTTCTGGAATCCTTTTCCTCCTACTGGGTTGCCTTGCCCATCCTTAATGTCACAATGTGTGCCTGGTTTTATTGTTCCTTGGTATGCCATATGTGGTTAATGTCCCTGGAAGGCCTTCTCTTTTCTGAGGGGAGGTGAAGGGCAGGAGGATCAGGGAGGGGGAGGTGGGAGGATGAGGCTGGGGGAGGGGAAAGAAGGGAAACTGCAGTCTGCTTGTAATAGATGAGAGAAGAATAAATTTTAGAAATGAAAACCAAAAGAAACACCAATGTCAACAACAACAAACAAACAAAAACAAGCAAACAAAAATCATGTTTCTCCAGTGAGACTCCCTTGGAGAAAACTAATATTTCATTTGCAAGTGACTATTAATTGGAGATAGCTTCCAGGTTAAGGATGGGGGTGTGTACCCACTTTTCTTTTCAGTTCTAAGACCCCTGTGCATGCTGTCACAGTCTCTGTGAGTTTCTATGCGTGTCCGTGTTATGTCTAGAAGGCTTTGAGTAAGAGAAGCATGCATCTATTGCTAGTGGAAATGCAAACCTTTCCAGCCATTGTGGGAATCAGTGTGGCAGGAAGATGGAATTCATCTACCTCAAGATCCAGCTATATCAATCTTGGGCATATACTCAAAGGATGCTTGATCCCAGTACAGTAACTGTTTCTTGACCATGTTCGCTGCTGCTCTGGCTATTCATGATAGGCAGAAACTGGAAACAACGTAGATATCCATCAGTGGATTAATGGCTAAAGAAAACGTGCTACATTTATACATTTATGGACGATTGCTCAGCGGTGTAAAATGAAATCTTGTCATTTTGCAGGCAAATGGATGGAACTAGAAAACAAAATCATCCTGAGTGAGGTAACTCAGAACCAGGAAGACAAACATGGTATGTATTTGCTGGGTGCGGATGTTAGCTGTTACGTCATTGATAAGCAAGCTACAGTCTACAGAAGCATGACGTTAAGTAGGGAATAATGAGTCCCAGTTCTTAAACGATCCTGTGAACAACTGTGCAAAGCTGTTGATGAAATAACATATGTGAAATGCTTGTAGTAACATCTGGCTTCATATTCTGGTATGCTAAAATAATTATTACTGTCAAAAAAAGGGTTTAAATATTTCAACAACGTTTGGTTCTGTTCCTCTGAGACAGGGTCTCATTAAGGAACCCTGACTGGCCTAGAACTCACTGTTTAGACAAGGCCGTCCTTGACCTCACAGAACTCTGCCTGTCTCTGCCTCTCAAGTGCTCATTTTATGCAGGTGTTTAAATATAGTTATCATATTCCTTTCTTTTTAGATTGAGATATTTTTGGAAATTTTTAATTAAAATAGTATTATGTCATGTTCCCCTTCCCTTTAACCCCTCCCATACCCTCCCACTATTAAGGTGATAGTGTTTTTCTTTAGTATTGCTAAGCAATAATTTAGTAATTATATATTTATGAATATATAAACATATATGTAGGCAATAATAATAATCAAAGATGTATTTTTAAATTCAAAGCTTCCAAAGAAACCCGGGAAACTCTAAGCAGAATTAGTCCCCACACTATTCAGAAAGGCACCAGGAACTGAGTGACTTGGATCATCAAGACCGGGTCAGGAATTTACCTCTGTTCTGAAAGTGCAGAGCAATATGATTTTGTAACTTCTAGAGTCAGGCAAAATCCACTGCCAACATTCAGAAAAGCAATTTTGTAATGGCCACATTCATTATCAATTAAGTCCTTTTGAATCTTTTTGACAGGAAATCCCCCAAAGAATGTGCAAAATTCTACAGACTTAGAGATTTGTTTTAATTCTCGCTTTCCCTCAGGCTCAGGCCACGAGATCTAAAAAAATGTAACCCTCCTTGTGAAATGAAATGACATATGTGTATTAACTCTAGCATGACAAAAAAACATAGTCCAGACAAGCATCAAGATGGATTCTTTTAATTCCGGTCCTTGATGGTAGCAGCAGGCAGAATAGTGTGAGTTCAAGGACAGCCTTGCCTAAATAATTAAGTTCTGGGCTACCCAAGGATACAAAGCGAAGCCCTGTCTCAAAAGAAAAAAAAATTATAACCTTAACCTTGTGAGGAAAATAAAACATGAAATATATATGTTAATAAGAGAAATTTTAGAATATTCAGTAAAAAAAAACTGGGAAGTTGTAAAAAGAACGGTTGGTTCTTCTTTATAAACTAAGTGAATTAACTATGGGAGAAGGTAAAAAAAATATAGAAATATTCCTATGTAAACAACAAAAATACTCACAGGAGAAAATGTGGAGATGAAGTGTGGAGCAGAAACTGCCCCACCTGGGGGATCCATCCCATATACAGACACCAAACCCAAAGAACTATTGTGGATGTCAAGAAGTGCATGCTGACAGGAGCCTGATATAGCTGTCTCCTGAGAGGCTTGGCTAGAGCCTGAGAAATACAGAGGCCGATGCTCACAGCCCACTATTGAACTGAGAACAGGGTCCCCAACGGAAGAGTTAGAGAAAGGACTGAAGTAGCTGAAGGGGTTTGCAATCCCATAAGAACAACAATACCAACCAATCAGACCCACCCAGAGCTCCCAGGGACTAAACCACCATCCCAAGAGAACACACGGATGGACCTATGGCTCCATCCACATATATAGCAGAGGATGGCCTTGTTCGGCATCAACAGGAGGAGATGCTCTTGGCCCTGTTAAGGCTTGATGCCCCAGTGTAGGGGACTATCAGGGAGGGAGGTGGGAGCACCCTCATAGAAGCAGGGGAGAGGGAATGGGATAGTAGGTTTCTGGATGGGAAACCAGGAAAGGGGATAACATTTAAAATATAAATAAAAATATCCAATAAAAGAAAAAATAAAAAAAGGAAATATTCCCATGTAAATAAAATAATATTCAGCACTTTTGGGGAAGGGGAATTATTGTTCAATTTAGCAACTCAGATCAATTTTGATGAAATAAAATGACCATGTCTAGAATATTCTGAACGAATATTTTGCAAACTATAAACTTGTTATTTGTGAGATTAGCTTCTCTAGGGGAGGGAGAAAAAAGAAGTCAGCAAACAGTCTAAGGCACATGAGGGTCTAAGATACACAGGGAAGTTTCAGTTTACAATTTCAACTCACTACAGGTGAAGTTGCCAGCAAAGTCCACGTGGAGCCCTGTGTCTGCTGTCTAAAGAGGGTTACCCATGACCAGCAAGACTGCATTTGTTCCAGCTTTCAGTGTTCTCCTTGCTTTCACAGGGACAGATCTCCTGATGCAAGTTGCACACGAAACCAGCCCCACTGATAACCGTCTTTGATAAAAATAAGCCGGTTGCTTCTGTGACCCACAAGATCTTCTCCCATGTGTGATGAGTGATTTGTTTGGTTCATTGGTTTTGTTCTGCTGAGTGTACAAACTCATACCAGTCCAAGTGGAGGAAAGGTGGCGCTTTCCGACTCCCCACCTTGTGTTAGGTATGTTTCTGGTGATGTTGATGTGGAATGTGGATGTGGTACCTAACGAGGGGCACGGGAGCTAAGTCTTGGGATCTGCTTCTGTCAGATACAGCCAGGCTGTCTGACCAGATGATGATAACTGGCTTGGGGAGTCAGTAGGCCAGAGCCTGAGTGCCATTGTGCCTGACTCCCAAAAATCAAGCTAACTCTTTACCCTGCCCTTGTTCCTACAAGATGCTATAGCCAACTAATTATCAAACTGAACCACAGAATTCTGGAACAGCACCTATGAAATCAAATTGATCATCCGCCAGCACTCAGTTCTGACCTTCAAGGAGAAAAAAGCCAGTAGCACATGTTCATACCTTGTGCTCACAAAACACACTAGGAGTGAGGAAGTGGGAGGGGTAGGAGAGGGAGCCCGGCCTTTCTCCCTTGCTGGTCTTCCAACCAGGAATAGCTTCCCTGCCTTCCCCTCCCCCAGCCCTGCAGTTGTTCCCATTACCACTTCCACTCTAGCTAATTATAGTCCCTGATTACCTAACATCGAGTCCCCACTGTCACCTGCTTTGGCCTGACAGATTATGCCATCTGGGCCACGTGGCCAGGGTGCAGGAAGCATGAGAGGTCACAGAGAGGGGTAAACAGCACTAAATGGGAAGAAATGTGTTTATAGCCCCGACAGCTGACTGGGCCATTAGAGGGGCTTTGGCTGCAGTGTCCCCAGCTGAAGCCTCTCTCCAGGGCCCTTACCACCCAGTGCTATTAGCTAATGGGATGTGGCTGATCGGATTCCATTCAGTGCTGGCCTTAGGATGGGACTGGACCCTCTCCCAAAAAGGAAAAGAACAAGGACCCAGAGAAAGCCAGGGCCTGCAATTTCACTGCATTAGAATAAGCCTATAGAGGAAATGCCCAGTTATCTGAGAATGCACGGACCCGGTCTATTTGCAGTGTCCCCTGCTCATTGCCTATTGTTTTTAATATATACACGCAGCTCATTTAGGAAACGAAGTCGATTCTAGGCAGTGACTCCAATTTATTAACAACTCTTATGTTCTTTACAGCACCGCACATCTGATGTTCATGTGCCCGAGTGTGACCTGGAAATCTTATTAAAATGCATGTTTTTAATCTGTAGGTTTGGGGTGAGAAGTGTTGCAGGTTTTCTATTTATAAGGAACTCCCAGAGGAAGCTGCCCATGCTTTGAGTACCCACAAAGTAGTCAGTGAATGGAATTCAATGACTAAATTAACATTAGACAGAAAACCTGCAGACCAGTATTTCTAAATCTATGCACAGGAGACTGCTCCCAGACAGCCGCCTCTACTCTGCTTAGTGCCCCTGGGAACTCAGTGCACAGCATTAGCATACTGCAGCGGAAAATGCCTCCAGTGGCCAGCTCCAACTCAGATGTGAACAGTTTGCATTCTACCGAAAGTTTGGTGCTCTATGACCTCGATTTTTATGGGAACTCTTACTGAAGACTTTACACGACCCTGATTGCTTAACCTGCTCATTAACTTTTTGATTTGGAAAATGCCTTCTCAGCCAGCCCCATTCAAGATGTAACACTGCCCATTCACATGAGACACCACACACACACACACACACACACACACACACACACACACAGAGAGACACACACAGACACACACACACACACACACACACACACACACACACACACACACACACACACACACAGACACACACACACCCTCTACCCTGATTGCTTAACCTGCCCATTAATTTCTTGATTTGGAAAATGCCTTCTCAGCCAGCCCCATTCAGATGTAACACTGCCCATTCATATGAGACACAACAGCCTCTCTCTCTCTCTCTCTCTCTCTCCCCTGATTGCTTAACCTGCCCATTAATTTCTTGATTTGGAAAATGCCTTCTCAGTTAGCTTTATTCAAATAAAACAACACACACACAAACACACACACACACACACACACACACACACACCAGTTTGATTAACCCTTCAACACTGAAGCAATACCCTTATGACAAGCTGTCAAAAAACAAAGGCATGTGGGCGCTTGGTTTCCTCTGACAGCTTCTAATTTCCTCCTCCTGCCAATCTGAAGAATAAGTAGAGATGGCTGAGGAAAAAAGGCCAACAAGAACCCCCAAGAGATGAGGAGCGAAGAACTGAATATGTAGTAGGTCAGAAGGGAAGCTTAATGGGAAAGACTGAAAGTGTATGAAGAAGAAATTTTCAAAACCGATATACTTTGAGTGTTACAGAAAGACACAGTTTGCCATCCTTCATTCCAAAGTGAATCTACATGACAGTAAGAAGTGGCTCACATGAACATTATGTAAAAATAAAAGACAAAGTTAAAGATAGTGTGCGATCCCATTTTGTGTGTTCTTAAGTGTGCCTATGTCTCTGTGTAATCGCACATGCCTTTAGGGGACCACAGTGTAGTAATTAAGAGCATAGACATTGGGAGGTGTGGAGGGAGCTTCACGGAAGATCTCTCGCTGCATAAGCATGAGAAATGGAGTTGGATCACAGGACCCACATAAACACTATTTTGGCATAGTGCCCCACCTATTCTGGTTCATTTGAGGCAGAGTCTGGGTGTCCCAGGGGCTGGAATTAGCTGAATCCATGAGTTCCTGATTCAGTGAGAGAACTTGCCCCAATATATAAGATAGAGAGTAGTCAAGGAAGATACCTAACCTCCGTGCCTCCACATACATACAACGTCTATAACACACATATCAGCATGCATACACAAACACGCCAAACGCACACAGATCCTCATACATGAGTGCCAGGAAAAAAAATCTCTTTTGCACAAGGTCATGGGGAATTGCATGAGATGATGCTTTCGAAGCACCTGGCCCATTGGTCCAAAGCCCTCAGCCATGGGAGCTATTATCATAACAGAGGAAAAGAACCTGGGAGTAATCACAAACTATCCTTTCATCCTGGGCTTGGGTATTTATTCCGACTTACCAGACATTATATGGCAGTGTGAATATCTCCCTGTAGGCCAGAGATTTTGCTATATGCGGCTTTGTGTAGTGAATCAATATCATACCCAACTGACTACCCTACTTAGTAAACACTTAGTGCCTAATTCATTTTTCCTGGAAAACTTGGCACCGAGTAGCACCCTATCAGGCCCATAGTATTCATGGCCTCACAAAAAGAACATTTGTTACAAATAGAATATGCATCCTTGGAGCCAACCAATCAGAACGTGTACACACAGTTCTTCGGGTACACAGCTGAGCAAACAGTGGGTGCCTCTGTGTTCTCTGGAAGAAGCCGCTGTTTCTTCCAACTGGAGGAGCCCCAAGGAAGCAGAACAGAAGCTACGCTCCAGTCCCCGCTACCTTATCTGAGGGTCCTATAACGGGGCACATACAGCAACTACCATAGTTGCTGGTAGCCCTGATAGCAGGCTGATAGTCAGGAAACATACCTCTCTGCGAGAGACCTCTGTTCAACTGTCAGATAAGACAAGAAGAGAGTAGGGACTTGTGAAATGTGGGTAGGTGAGTGAATGCACAAATGGATAGATGGACCTTACACAAGGAATGTCCTTTCTCAGACTGACTTTGGATTTGGTGAAGTCATCCTCTGTGTTTCCTTTGTATTTTTCCTGGTACCCTTTAAATCCTCATATAGAAAGTTCTCATTTTATTTCTCTGTGGCTATGGCTTACTGAGGATGTGGCTTGTTTCAGCAATTTGATTTCCTGGTGTGCAGGATTCCAAGACAGATGAAACGGCCCTGGGATTGCTTTTATGTAAAGTCTTATCTCGGCTTTGGCTAAGATGTTCCCAGCGTATCTTTGTCTCCCTCTTTCTTATGCTTTTAAGTGAAGTCTGTAATATGCCCCCTGCTTCCGCCATGTAGAAGCAGTGATTACTGGCAACCTCACTTGGGTGTCTCACCAAGAAGGTGATGAGTAAGATCTGACCAGTGTTACCCAAAGTACCACAGTAGGTACCCTGCTATTCTGTTGCTCAAGGATTTCTGTAGGATGAGTCAACTAAGCCAATCTCCTGTTACAATTACCTGGGAAAGTTCAGCAAATTACCCAGGGCCATTCCACCAAGGGCGCTAGGCTTTTGATTCCAGCCTACAGAAGTTTAAGTGCCACACATAGGCATATAGCCATGTAGAAGACTTCTCTAAAAGTTCTTTGAGGTCCACAGATCCACGGACCAACAGTATTAGGCAAGACGTGGTTCTGTACACTGTGGATCTGTCCATTTCTTTGCAACTGCATAGTATTTTTCTAGCCTCATGTCTCCACTATTAGAAAAATCTTCCTTGTTGGGAATTCTACACTCACTCCTGTTGAACCCTTCCCTGATTTCTCCCCTTGCCTCTAACAGCAGTGTAACCAGATAACCTCTCGGCTGTCCTGCCACATCTTCTCAGCCAGACACGAGATCTACCAGGGAGAATGACGTTCATTTATACATCTGTTTCCATACAATATGGCAGACAAAAATCTCAGGCTCAGGAGTCACAGGCTGCATCACCACTCATTGCCTGTAGCTCTCTGGCCTACAGCCAGTTTCTACTCTTTCCAGATCTCGGTTTTGCCAACTGCAAAGGGTGTGTATGTATGTGTCAGAGGTGGGGGAAGGGGGAGTGTCATCTAACATTGCCTATGACCTAGTCTGTGGGAGATATATTGATCCAGACAGAGTAACTACAAAGCACCTAGCACACAAAAGCACAGGCATCTCAAATGCTGTCATCATGAGGGAATAATGGAAGCATCTAGAGAAACACAGTGGCTCACTGGTGACTGAAACTTGGTCTGCGACGGGAGAATGGATCCTGTTTGAGGTTATCAAAGGTTCGCAGTCTCAAGGAATCTGGGCAGGACTGAGGACAAGAGCATCTGTCAGGAGGAGACCAATCTGATTGACCCCTTAAAGACTTTACTGCTGTGAGCAAAGGAAGACCATGTAAGTGAAGCCAGGAGTGACTGTCACTACCTGACCCTGGCAGCCATCAGGTGGAGATAGGGATTTATTTCATAGATGTTTCAAGGTGAACAAGACTTGCTAAGTTATTAAGAAGTCATAGTCTACTAAGGCCCATTTCTTAGATAAGAGAGCAGAGAAACCAGACAGAAAAAGAAAAACAGAAAGAAAGATGTAGTTCCAGAAGCTAAAGAAAGCAGACTGGCACCTGCTTATGGTAGTGAGGAAACCCTGGAAGGCCCAGGCAAGACAAGGGCTGGGCAGCTTCCTCTTTTCTGAAGGATCCTCCCAACTGTCTTGAAAATGACTGAGTGTAACCTGTACATCTTAATGCAGGGCAGTGACAGCATATTGCAGTCAACACGAGGAAAGACGAGATACCTCTTAATGGAGCTAAGGTGACTGACATTGTGCAAGTTCCTAACCCTTCTCCCACAGGCCTTGAGCCCTCTGTAAGATCATGGCAGTGTGGACCACTACATGAAGGGAAGAAATGATTTTTTTTTTCACTCTATCTATAGATCTGTTTTAAAAGTTTCTTGGAGAAGCTTTTTTTGCAGAATGCAGGAGCTCTGAAATGAACCAGAATTTAATGTCATTCCATTAACATTTCAAAAAAGGCCAGCAAGAAGCTCCAACTGATAATTACATACAAGAGGGAACAAATTGGGTGTGTTTGCCTCACATAGGTCTACCAGACCCCCCCCAAAAAATGTTTCAAAGTAGAGTGTGCCATCAAAAACTATTAGAAATCATTCTGTCCCCACAATTATAGATCCAAATGACATTTACATTTGGCCAAATGGTCTCTAATTGAGCCACCCATTAAGTGACTGCATGTAGAAGCAGTCATGAAATGAAACCTTATTTGCAAGCTGCAGACAGGAAGGTGCTGATTAGTTCTAGAAGGTGAGAGGCACATGGGCCCTGACTCCTCCCTCTAACTCTATCAGAAACGGGTGCAGAGGCCAGTAATGACCCTCTCCTCGTTCAGAGTGCCAGTGATCACCCCATCCTGGTCCACAGCGCTTGCTAAAGTCCACCATTCCATGTAACTTCAGAGATCACTATCTCAGGAGCCACGTTGATCTCTGCACCACGTTTGAAATGACAGCGCAGGTGCGCTGCCGTCTCTTTTCACAGCTGGGAAAACCAAAGTCGTAATTCAAATGACTCACCCCAGTCATGCTTGAAGCACAGGAAAGGGCTGCATTCAGGCCAGCAATTCCAACCTATCCTGTGTCACCCACAACAACATGTGACCTGTCTAACACCTTTACTAGTGGCACTGCAGAGCTCTAAGTTCAGTAATGGAGGCAGATATGTGTATGTGGCACACAGAAACATATAGGAGAGTAACCACCCAGAGAGGAGGTGAGCTGCAGCAGGTCCCCCACAGGAAGCCCAGCAGAAGCCATTTGTACCCAGTGCTCAGCAGATGGCCTCATTTGTTTCAAGGGAGCCAAGGAGAAGGCCACAGGGATGCGCAGTCATTGGCAGAGTCCAAGCCATGGTGCATATTGTACAGTTTATAAAATAATAACAAGAAGAATGGCTGTACTTTGGAGCAAGATGCCATTTTTTTCTGAATATTGACTGGAGTTTGTCTGAATGCACAGATGCAGAATCAGCAGGGGTTGAGATTGGTCTTTGATGGAGTTCTGAAGGCTACATTGAAGATGCTCTCACAGTTTGCACTGTTGGTTTCAAAGTCTGAAAGAGGTATTGAGCTCAGAGCAGCAGCTCGAGGGCCATGTGAAGGACAGAGACCTGAACCGATTTTGTCTTATGAATGACTGTGCTGATGAGGGGGCCTGCTACCCAGTCCAGAAGACAGATTATGGGAACCCATTAACACCTGAGCTCTCCAGACTTCCCCAGTTGGACGTGGGGAGGGGAAATGGAAGTGCTTGGAAGCTTTCACAATACCCAGTCAAGTCCAATGTCAGTTGCCTGATTTCCTAGACCTCATCTCCTATCACCCCCACCCCCAGACCAATACACATATCCACTGACACCCCACACATATCTCCTTAGATGTCCTAATCCTTAACTGCTTCACCACTCCCTCTGCCATAACTCAGACTCCTGTTTTTGAGCTATTCTTTGTCCGGGTTTCACTTCCTCCCTCCCACCTCAATTGTTTACCTCCTCCTTGCCCTTCAAGTATCAGTCTATAGGTCACTTCCCGTGGGATGTAGCTTAGCGCACCTCTGCCCTTCCTTGCCTAGGGTTGCCTGCCTTCCTCGCCCACCTCTGTCTGCTTCTCCTCAGCTCTCTCTGTAATTGCTTCATTCTCATTCCAGCCTCTCCACCTGGCAATTACCGAGTAGAAACAGCAACTGCTCTCATATTCACTATGGTAACCTCAAGCCAGGCACTGCAGTATTTTGTTGAGTGATTGAATAGATTAATTTTTTAATTAAGTTAGCCAGTAGTAAACGCCACTAAACAAAACAAAAGAAGGCCTTGCTCCTTTCCAGGTGTTAAGCTGAGTTGGCTTGAGCGTGCGAAGACACCGGCTCGCAAATACCCTCATGCCATGTGACATAATAGCATGTCGGAATCAAGATTCTACTGGAAAAAGAAAGCAAGCAAGCATCCTATTTACCGAAGTCTGTCTTAAAGAGGCTTATTTCTATCTGGGTGTGATCCAAGTTACTGAGGGCTTTAAATAATTGGGAAAGACATTATCTTTGGAAGCTAAAAATCCAACCCTTGAATACCTTGGTTCTTGCCAAATATCTCCCACAACCCACATTAAGTAGATTACCCTGTCCTTAATCACATGCTAAATGCCTGCATCTGTGGCTGGCAGCAGCTGAGTGTGCGGCAGCTGCAGTCACCACTTAACCCCCCCTGCTATCACAGCAGAAAGTGATGGCTGAAGAGTTCTAAGCGGTGGGTGGGATATAAGACCATACAGGTTTAGGTCTTCATACTACTATCCATTCAGCACCTGTTCATGGTCAAGTTTATCCTAGGTCCAAAACAGAGAAGGTGGGCAGATTTCATTTTTCCAATGGAATCTGCAGAAGAAAAAAAAAATATTTACAGAACTGAACGTTGCTTACAGTTGCTGGCACTCAGACATGACGTGAACTTAAGGTTCTGGTGCAGAATGTCTGCGGGAGGGCTGAGAAACTGAGGCTCTAATATTTCTTTCTTTAAGGTTGATCCTACCCATTTAGGGACCACAGTCTGAGCTCTGAGCATCTCACTGGAACAAACAGGGATAATGAAATTCTCGTGACTCCATTTACTTCTTGCAGTGATGGTAGGAGAGGGTCCAGAGGGTCTCATTGAGCCTCTACTTACACAATAGTATCTTAACTGTTCAATTCTGGCCTCCTTTATGTTCATGGTTCTCAACCTGTGGGCCATGACCCCGTTGGGGGTAGAATAAGAAATATCCTGCATATCAGATATTTACATTATGATTCATGGCAGTAACAAAATTATGATTGTGCAGTAGCAGCCACATAATCTTATGGTTGGGGAATCATCATAACATGAGGAACTGTATTAAAGGACCAAAGCATTAGGAAGATTGAAAACCACCAGTTCTGAATGTATTTTGCATACCGGAGTGCTCATCGCCAGGGCACCTCAGCTAGCCATCTAAGCATCTGTCTTCTGCATCACCTATCCATACACAAATAGCAGAGCCAAGGGACATAGAAGAAAATTGTGCTTGGTGACTCTGTCCAGGCCATCATCCAGATTGTTCCTTGAGCTCTCATTCATGAGATGTAGGGCAGGTTAAGGACGTAGCTCCTGGGACTGAGAAGATGGCTCAGTGGGTAAGAGCACTTTGCTGTACAGTCATGAGGACCAGCAAACACCCGTTACTCCAGATCTGAGGGAGTTGGTGCCTTCTTTTCATGTTCATGTACACACAGACATGCATACCTTCATGTGGACACACACACATGTGCATGAATAAACCTTTGAAAAATATCACCACTCCCGTGTGCTGTATTCATTCATCATTAGTTAAAAAGTAGATACATGCTTTAGAGACTCAGGACATACAGTATTTCACTTTCAGGGGTCCTGCTGAAGAATAAATGTTGCACCAGAAATAACTCTAGTAAGAAGCACTACCAGAGACGCTTCCTCTCTCCAGACTAAATCCTTCATTCTTCCAACGCAATGAAATCTTCAATCAACTCCTCAACCAGGGCACATGCTAATAATGTAACTATTATGACTCACTTGGTCTGTAGCAAACCTAATAGGTAATTTTCCTAACATGTTAAGAGAATCTATAAGAAGATATTTCATATTATACTTGGAGGAACATGGCTCCCCAATAACCACTGGAGACAGACAGGTGAGCCACCTAAGCCACCCTAAGAACCTGCTTGGTGAAGAGAGAGCAGACATCTCCCTAAGTTAGTCAGGAAGAAGAGTGCAGTTACTTCATTCAGCCAGAGTTGAAAGCGCCATAACTAGAATTATGTCTGAGGTCAGGAATGCAGCCTTGCTAGAATGCTGCAGGGTTGGCTGGGTGTGGGTGGGTGTGGCAGTTCTAAAGTACCACCCCCATGCTGTATCACACTGTATTATTACGGCCAGTGCTTCTCTGCGCTGATATCCTGCTGTGTGATTATGGTTTCTGGTCTCAGGCCCACAATCATAAGGGTTGGGTCACTTGGACCCTTAGGTAAACAGATGCTCCTGGTAAACACTTCCCCTAGCCACTTCCCAGCTGAGCTCCTGAAACCGCCAAAGTGGACTCAGAATGGGTGCCCCATGGACCTATTTCGAGAGAAGTGCTCGAGACAACTGATAGAGTAAGAACTGGCCTAAGACATGAGCAGCCTGGTGCATAAGGGGTACATTAATGTTTGGAGAGAGAACTGAGTATGAATAGCTCGCAACTTAACTAAGGAGAGGAAAGAAATCTTGTCTGGTTGGCATACACAATGATGCATATTCTGACCTGGAAAACCCAGTGATGGGTGTGGTGGAGGTATGTGGGGATCAAGGTCCTTTGAATAGTTGGTGTTTGAGAAACTTTTTAGCTCTCAAAGTGGAAGTAAGAGGTGGCCAATGGTATATATAATTTATTTTGCAACTAGAGACATAAAGCATGTCTACCATTGGCTGTTGAAGACAGGAAGCTTGTTGAAGACCAAAGCAAGAGCAAGAGAGAAGAAAAGAAGATAGAAGTCCAAACCAGAGAAACTCTGACATACAAAGATACACAGAAATCAGAAGGGAAAGTAATGGGGAAGAGCCTATAGGGTGGGCACATAAGAGAACATGCTTTGGGGAAGTCAAGGGCCCAAGTGGGAGTAGGCATTTCAGGTATGGAAAAGGAACACACACCAAAACAGTAGACAATTGTGTCCAACATACAGACATGATGAGGACTAGGAAAAGACCACAGAGTTAATATAGCTAGCACCTAGAATAATGAATTAATGAATGGCATAAAGTAGACTGTAAATTCTGGATTAATTAACTGAAGGGTGTAGCCCAGGGATGAGAAATATAGAACATTTTGTTTCTAGATGACACCTTCCCATTCTCCTTGCCTGAGTCCATGACAGACATTCAGGTATCAAGAATTAGTTTCGGCACCCTCTGTCTCTCTCATGAAATGGAGTCTCATTATATATTTTGACTGGCTTGGAATTCAGTATGTTGGCCTCAGATTCAGGACATTCCTCCTGCTTCAGCCTCTGTGGTGGGATTACAGAAGCATATTACAATCTGCTGGTTTTCCTTTTCCTTTTTAAACCTACACTCAGCCTTGGCATTCCTCAGCCCACACTCTGGCCAGCACTACTAAGTAGCTAGACTAGTCAGGCACAGCCAAGCCTGTTTTTTTTTTTTTCTGTCCTGGAACACGCAGAATTAGTAATGCAGGACTTCATGTCAGAGTTGTTCAAAACTGGAGTGTCACCGAACAGCTTCAGATGGAGACTCAGACCCTGTTAAGGTTCTCCAGAGGGAGTTTCTCCTTAATTAGAGTTTAAACCAGACAATCCTGAAGGCGATCCAGACAGAGGTTATCCCTCTTTTCTAAACTGCACCTGTTACAGGCGTAGAGAGAAAATGCCTACCTAGTATATGATTAACACCAGTGAACTAAGTCTTAGCCTAACACTTCCTCCTCTGCATTTCGCCTCCCTCTTATCTTTATTGGCTTCCTGAAGTGCATTTTCTGCAAAGGCAGACTCTGTTCTAAATCTCTGTCTATGGACACAATTACCATGTCTGCTCCTTCCACAAGGTAAAAATGAATCACAAGATGCAAGATATTAACTTACCTGCCCAGCCATAGGCAGCCTGCTTTCATCTCTAAATGATGCAATCCCCTCACATAAAATAGAAGATGACAGCTTTATTCTTCAGTCCACAGTGCTTAGCATTATGGAGAGACATCTGCTGCAGACAGAATTTGGGTCTTTTGCAACGTTAATACTTTGAAATGGATTCCTTTCACCACCTGGAGGCTCGTGAGTCCATTTGTGGCTGTTTCCACCTTGTGTTGCCTTGAAAACTAATGAGTGCTCAGTTCACATTGAAGCAAGTGGTAAGCTCTGCTGTCTAGACTGTTAGATCCACACTGTAAGGGAAAGGCAGAGATTTGACCATGAAGAGCCTCTCTGTGTCCTCTAGCTCCCTTCCTCATTAGCTCTCCTTAGCATGTCCCATATGTTAGTTCCTACAGTAATTTTTGGAATAGAATGCACTAAGGAATAAGAGTTTTGGTTTCTTTTGTTCACCCAGGGCTCATAAATGGGCTTCAGAAGTTCCTTGTATCCCTGAAGAACAGTGTGTGTGCATTTTATAATTCTCATCAAACTCTGGATCAAAAAGGTGAAGTGTCAGTAGGAATGTAATCCTACCCTCTCACCGCCTTTTGTGTCTTTTCCTGTTCACATGAAAACATCACCAAGAACTGCAAGGTATTTTGTTTTGTTTTAGTTTTGTCCCCCACTGTTCTAATCCTAATCCTTTCCCTCTACCATCAACCTCTGTTCAAGCTGGCTCATGAGTGAACTGAAAACAGACTCCCGAAGGCTTCCCATGGATTCCTCACCCTCCTACAATCTGTTCTCCAAAAGGCAGCCAGCTCCTATTTTCAGATCTCTAATCTGGCCATTTTGACATTTTGCTTAAAACCCTCTAATGACTTCCCAAAGCTCTGAGCGCAATCACAAGACATAAGTATTCACATGAGCGTCTGCAACCACAGCACATCATTCTCGACTATTCTATAACCCTGTTATATCCAACTTTCTTTCCATCTTCAAACTCTTCAATTCCTCTCCCAACTCTGGCCTTGTATATTTTCTGTATTTCCAAATTTACCAAAGTGTATTGTAATGGTCATTTCAATCAAACCCTTTTCCTCTCTTCTCTACTAGGCCAAACACCATACCTATAAAACTGTGTGCTTCATGAACTTCTATATACTCTGCCCAAGTTAGAAGTATACATTATGAATAATCCATTGATGAAAACTTACCATTCATCCTTTAGCAAAACTTACCATCATTATATCTCTAGGGTTTAGTAGCAGTCATGGGGGCAGCTGCAACTTGACTATAACTCAGTAGACAAAGAAATGATCAAGCAGGCAAGCAGTGATGTGGCTTATAGTGTAATAGAGGAGAGGGTACAACTCTGTGAGTTTAGGGTAGGCGTGTCTCCTCAGCCCACCAGGCAGAAAGCAATGTACCTAAGTCATCTTAAGGTACTGGTTCAGAGACTAACATGCCATATAGAAGACATGGGCACTGACTGAATGTATGACCCAGCAGCTCACTCTGCATGGGAAGCAAGGGGAGGCCCCAGGAGGGCTTGACTTTTGACATCAGTCATAAAGGAAAACCGAAAGTACTCAGATCAAACAGAGAGAAACAGGCACAGGGCCTTTCAAACACAAGAAAAGGCAAGTGCCAAGCATGCAGCCACTAAAGAGAGAAAAAAGCTCTGTAGGTAAGAGGAGGATGAGTAGAGGAGATATTGTGCTATCTTCTTGTATTCTCCTTCTGGGTCGAGAGAGCTGTGTCCCCAGCTGCTGTGAGCAAAAGGACAAACACCCTGCTTCCCCATTGTCAGTTCTTAAGAGTGGCAGCTGTATATGACTTTACCCAAAGTCATGTTATTCCATGGGTAACCTACCTGAAAGATCTAGCTGAGAGGGGAGTGGTCACCTTGTTACTGTACTGCAGTTTATTGGGGACATTTCTGGTGTCTTCTTCCTTCAGCTGTCTGAGTGGGGATAGCACAAACCGCCACTGATCCTGTACTAGGGTGGCTTTTTCAGTGTCTTCTCAACAATAAAAGCTGTGTCCTCAACAAGAAAGGCTCAGTGTCAGTTTCTTACTGAGTCAGACTGCCTACCCTGGACAGGCCATCAGAGAGGATTTAGTCAGAGGTGTTCTATGGCATACTGACTACAGAAACAAAATGAGGGATGCTGGGACAGTGTCAAGAAGAACCTATGTTAACTCCCAGAAATGGGAGAGAGAGTAATGCTAGCTTGGCTAACAGTGAGAACATGGGGAATCAGACCCTTCTCTAGGCATTCACAAGAAAGAATCAGATTCCGATGGGAATGTTTTTGCAGCATTAAAATAGATAATACAAAAAAATTGTTACCAAAGGAATGGATGGCAAGTTTCAAAACTTGAGTCTTTCTGCCCAATATAACCAGCCATCAAGTTTGCCAAAGAATCTTCTTGTGTCAAACAAATGAAACTTCAAAGAAGATGACGAACAAAGGTATGAACTTGAAAGAAAGGAAGCAAAATTCATTCAGAGTGAAGAGTGGGACAGGACTATCACACATTTAACAAAAGTTTATTGAGATGTGAATGAGCCCCTAGAGGAGGGACAGGGAAAACAGTGGTGAATTAAGCTTTGCAGATACCATGTCAAGAAGCAAGCACATGCTTGGTGACGTTTGCTATAAGCAGTGCTGCTGAGTTTAGGCATGGTCTTCCACATCAGCGCCATTCCAATGCCTTTCAATGGCGTTTGATGCTGTACATTACTTCTGAATGGGATATTCTGAATGGTTATAACCACTCAGGATATTCTCATTCATCATGTCATAATATAAAGAGTAGACAGCTGTACTGATGCGGCTCTGACCTCTCACTAATCATGTGACCTTGTGAAAATTACACATCTGCCCAACGGGGACAATTATACCAACCTCTAGGAATGCACTATGACACTGTGCACTAGCTAGTATACCACAGTGACATATATACCTTTATTCCATGTGTATTTAGCTTTATCCAATGAGGGTGAGGAGGCATGTACAGAATTGTCTAAAGACATGACTAGGACAGAGGGGACTTAGGAGAAAAGTAAAATTGAGAGAGCCCTTGTTCAAATATTACTAAAAATTTCAAGGTAGAGAAGGCAAGGTCCTGGGGATAGCATGGGGATCTTCTGCGACTGCTTATGTTGAACACTAGGATGCTGGCCTTGAATGAACTTCCATACTCAGTGGACATTGGTTCCCCAGGATCTGCAGAGTGATGAACCACGTGTGATGACCATGGTTGTAGAACTAAAACATTGCTTGTTCACTTGGGGGTTGTAGGTAGGCTTAACTTTTTTCTCAACCCTACTTTTAATAATTGCTCTTAAACACTTTAAACTCCCCTCTAGCCCACCACCCACCAGAGGTAGTGGAAAAGAAAGATTATTAGGATACAGGGGAAATGGGCCTGTTTAGAAATTGTTCTTTGGAGCAAATCCCATCTGCGTCATCCGGAAATCAGCAGTTCAGTTTACAGGATTCAGCAGCAGCTTGATCCACACACAAATACTTCACGAATATAGCAGTAGTCTAGTTCGGAAGTGCTGGGATAGCAACCACATATCAGGAGCAGTGATACTACCTAGCAGAGACAGCCAGGCCTCAGCTGAATAGGTATGAGTCAGCAGGAAGAACCAGGACCACCAGGGACACCAGGAGAAATTCTTTGCATGCCTCTCTCAAGGAAGCAAAGACACGAAAGCAAGCCCCTTTCACAGTCCATTGAGTCCTATTTATACTCCATCCAAACGTCATGTGTCCTCCAGGAGTCTTGCCTCAGCACACGAGTCTGTCTTAGTAAGACACCACACGAGTCTGAATCACCTGATGTCACTCTGTCAACAGGCCAGAGGGAGGAAGTAGCAAGAAGCCACCAGAACACGACCAGAAGTATTTTTGGTGTGATTCTCTCTATGACCTCACAATGAACAGTTCAGCTATGGATTGGAAGGTGAGCCAATACATACGTGTTATTAGTGAAGAATCCTTCATCATGTCTTTTCACATGCTTGCTTTAGCAAAACATCCTTTCACCTGCGTCTGCTTCAGGATGACACTCCTCCACGTGTCTTCCCCAACAAAATACCTCCCAACACAACTGACCTTCCAAAGAACTCTTAAGTTTCCACGTTAGTTGAATGGTATAGCCTAGGCATCAATCTGAACAACTTTTTTCTGTGAATAAAATCATACATGTAGTCCTTTGACTTTGGGTGTTTCCAAGAGAGTGGGGAGGCAGAGAGAGAGAAAGAGAGAAACAGAGAGAAACACAGTGAGACAGAGAAACACACACACAAACGGGTTGGGGGACACATACAGGAAGCTTCCATTCCCTTTCTACGTACTGACTTCTGTGACCCCAAAGTTGACTGCACATCACTGATGTCATGTCTCTTGGGCCTTTAGGAATGGGGGAAGGTGAGTCAAACTTATGCCGGGACTGAACTTCATCCAAGTTATGTCCCACACTGCACTGTAGATATTACCATCCTTATTTCTGGAGCAAGGAAGACATTTGTTCAAAATTGGCTGGTAAATAAGTGGTAGGTCCAAGATTCACACCTCAGTCTTAGGACCCCAAGGTCCACACTAATCAAATAATGCCTTAATAAATGTGTGCTCCTTCTACCTCTGTTCTGAAAGACTTGCCGCAAGCCTTTGAACTGAAAAATTGCTTGGTGAACAGAAAAACCTGCTTTTCTCTACCCTGGCAGGAGAGAATGCTCCATAATTCAGTTCAAGCCTGTCAAGCTAGAGAAAGAATAGCACATGAGCTTGCATGTCTGAGTTGAATTCCGGGAGTTCTAATTGTGATATAGTGAAGACTCAGGGCTGAGATTACTAGTCTACTGGCTCCCAGATGTGAGCCTGTGGTAGGGAATGCTCTAAGGGGAAAAACAAAGGTCATGTTAGACTATGTGAGAGACACAGTTAATGTTACTGACAGTGAAAAGCTCAGTTGGTGAGCGACAAATGAGTCAGCAGTGGGCTTGATGTTGAAGGCAAATACTGTTGTGTTGCTCAAACCCCTCCTTGTTTTGCAAAAAGATAAGGCAAGTTCTTGATCAATGCACATAAAACTTGAGAAGACTATGCAAAACGTAGGAGAAAAAGCAGCACACACAAACACAGACACACACACACACACACACACACACATTCTTACATATCATTCTAGCTTTGTTATTCCCACTGAAGAGTTCTTGAGGCCTTCTATAGCCCAACCCAAGTTTCCCTTCCTATCATTACCATCTCTGGTCTCATCTCAATCCAGAAGCAACTCTACCTGGGCAACAAGTCTGTCCTGTCTCGAAATCAGAAATGCAGGTCAAGAAAGGACATGGCTTGGGTGATGAAGTGTCATGTATTGCCAACTTTTATCCAGGAATGTCTCTCTCACTTTGCTTCCCACGAGCATATTCAGCTTGATTCAGCCACTTCTGTTCCTTTCTTCAGAGAGTGAATAAGCGCCTGCATCTAGTTTGGGATTCAACATTATACAGGATAGGACACTGGTTTTCTGGGCCCTAGTAAACTCAAAGTATCAGATGCATCACAGACTAGGCATGCCAGCATGTCTCGCCCACCAAACTCTGGTATTCATAAAAATCTCATCTTTATATCACAAATTCATCTCGGCCTCCCCATTTTGCTCAGCACATTGTTCTTTAACAAAGTAGGTCCTCACTAAATACTAACACTATTTGCATCAATCAACATCACTTAGGATGATCAGTGATGTGTCGTCTTGCATGGCGGTTGGTGCTTCTTGGACACCGAGTCAAGCTAATTATTTGATAACACAAGCATCTTACCAGACAGTAGGGGGGGAGGAAGGGGACTGAGCAAGGAATAAAGAATATGTTCTGGATTAACACAGATGCTGCTCCGTTAAATTATTTAAGAACTAAAAATTATGTAGGAGTTGCCATTGACAGAGCATCAAAACGAAAGGACAACTCTGTAGGTCTGTTTCCTGTTGACTAAAATTCATCTGGCCCGTTTTGCTGAAGTGGAACTATTCATCTTGACTTCTGGAAGTGTATGCCAATAATAACAAAGTACTGCCTTTTGGTAAATTACAACGTGCTATGTGTTTGCTGGGCTCTTGCAGATATTATCACATTAAATCTTTTCAACGGCCTCACAAGGAAGAAATTGTCATCATTGTTATTATTATAATATTCTCACTTTGTATCCCTCTTTGTTGATGAGGCCTCAGAGAGGCATGATAATTGGCCTAAAGTTGCAAAGAAAGTCACCAAAAAAAAGTAGATTGAAATCCAGACCTGTAGCTTCCAAAGCAACACTTAAAATAAGTTTGATTCAATGAGGTAAATTGGGTTACTTGAATTATAAAAGGGTCTATGTGATAAATAACATATACCTCTTCATTGTGTAAGTAGTGAAAATGAGATTAAAGAAAAGATGGGATGTCGGGCCTTAAAACATCATAGCTAAAACAGACATGGACATTCATACACACAACTTTATATCCAGTTGCTATTGAAGCTGCTTTCTTTAATAACATGATGCAGATATAACTTGTATGCAACTTAATTTGCTAAGCTGAAGTTACAATCTATTGGTTTTTAAAACATTCACCTGTGACCCATCCTTCATCATTAGTGAATTGAAGAACAATCCTATACCTCTCAAAGAAACCTTATGTCCAGATCAACATTGTGCTATATCCCAAGCCCCAACATGGTCTTGCTGCCATGCTGATCTGACATTGAGTCAAGTAGGCCTTGAATTTGACACTCTCCTGCTTCATACTTTCAAATGTCTAGAATTACAGGCCAAAATCACCAGGCTGGGCCCAATATCTATCAATAGATCCATATGCTACATGGTTTCTGTCACTGACTTCTTTTACTTAACTTTTAATTTTTAATATGTTGTAGTTGCCTTATTCAAGGCAGCAAGGAGTGACTGATAAAGGGACATTTCCCTGGTTCCCGTTAGCCTCAAAATGAAAAAGAAACCAGAAGCAAAGCTCTTTATATGCATTCTGAGATAAAATGTACCTCTCACATATACAGGAAAATTCCTGCACTGAGGTTCTGAGACTAAGAGTATCAGATATGAACTGAAATATGTACTTTATAGCAATAATTAAGTTATAAATACGGCTACTAGAGTGGGCTCTAAAGCAATATAACTAGTCATAAAAATTAAAAGTTCAGATACACACATACAGAGAGAGAGAGAGAGAGAGAGAGAGAGAGAGAGAAGGGGGGTGTTGTGTGAGGACTGGTGCCATGCTTCCACAATCTGAGGAACTATTAGACCAGGGAAAGGATGACCCAGAATTTCCCGCACTTTGATCTTAGCCTTCTAGTCTTCATAACTACGAGGTAAATTTCTATTTTTTAAGCTATCCAATTGTACAGAGAATATCTTGTGTATCAATGGATGCATCACCTGTCAATGAAAAAAAATGGAAAAGAATAGAATAGAAGGTGGGACATTTGAGAGACAGAAAAAATTCTGGGATAGAACTAGGGGGAGATCAGCTGTGGCAGGGGCAACAAGCATGCATGGTACCGGGGCACAGGTAACCAGCCACGTGGAGAATGTAGGTTAAACTAAACAGGGTATCCTAGTTATGATCTAGTCAGAGAAGAGCTTAGCTATATGGCCAAGATATTTGTAAATATAATTTGAGTCTGAGTCTTATTTCTGGCAGCATGGAGCTGGGAAGAACTACAGGACTTAACTTCTGCACCAGTCTGGTATTAGATCATAGCAGCATTAGAAAATGTATACAATCTTGAAAATACAGCTTCTAGCAAGAATATTACTACCACTGTGTCACTTTGATTTCTCTAAGATCAAATATAGGATTTATTTTCTGAGTCCCTGCTTTCCTCAAGAGCCATTTTTTAGACAATGGTATACTATCCAAATGAATGTATAAAATATATAAGCCAGTATTCTTCTTACCCATACTTTCTTAACACACATAGCCCACACACCCTACATAACTCTGAAGTGGTACTCTTTCTCCTAAGACTTGGAGATAAATAATCCCATTACTATTTCAGATGTTCAGATCTTCAACTTGAAAATTAAACTTGAAAACTCTTCACATTATCCCTAAAATAACATCAAACTCAGAAAAAATAAAATAATCACAGATTCTAAATAAAGACTGTCCATACAGACCTCAATTAAGATGTCAGGTTGCATGATCCATTCTGTTTAAAAGAATAATATGCCATGAAAAAGCACAAATTAGTATAAGAATGCAAGGCTGCTTCCTCTTCTGTATCTGCCCAGAATGTTATCGTTTGGAGAAACTACAGAAGGCCAGTGTGACTTGTCTGTTTAAACATTGTACTGCATATCACTCCACAGCCTAATCTACTCCTGGTATTTCTAAGTATTTTTTCATGGTTTTCCAGGAATCTTCACAAGTCCTTTGGCTCTGGGCACTGCATTTTTTTTGCCTTTATAAATGTGTTCATGGCTTTGCCAAACCTTAATCTATTGAAAGTCTTTCTACACAGAAATTCTTGCCAATATACATGCAAAAAAAATCTGATGGAAGCATCCAGTTATATAATAGTTAAAAGCAACTCTTCCCACATAAGAATTAGGATTTTCAAGCAAAACATCCATTTTCAAAAAAATAAAATTGTGGAAAAATGCTTAAAGCTTGAAATTCATCCTAAGTAAATATGCCAATATGATTATCTGTTGCTGTATAACCCTTCGCCCAGAGAATAACAATAAGAATAACAAAAATAACTTACTATTTAATGTTGAGAAAACTGAGATCAGCTGCTGGACTGTTCCAGTAAGTCTTTTTCTCTGGTTGTTGACAGTTGATGGGTTGGGTGACACTGACTTCAAAGCTATCTTAGACCTAAGCCCAAGATAACTCCCTCACATGAAAGTTGATGTCAGTAGTTGAATGGAAGCGCTCTCTCTCTCTCTCTCTCTCTCTCTCTCTCTCTCTCTCTCTCTCTCTCTCTCTCTCTCTCCCTCTCGTGTGTGTGTGTGTGTGTGTGTGTGTGTGTGTGTGAATAAATAGAGAGGCTATCAAAATATTAATTGTTCTTTGGGTCATAAAATTAGCTACATAGTTATAATTTCTTCCATATTATGTTTAGACTCAAAATAAGAAAGAGAGGAGGAGGAGGAAAAGGAGGAGAAAGTGTTTTTGTGAATGTCAGACATTTTGGTCAAATTCTAAAATACAGATACAATAAGACTGTTTTGACTTTGGTTTTTGTTCTGTTTTTTCTTGTTTGCTTGTTTTGTTTTATTTTACTGTTTTCTAGGCTTATACAGGATGGAATCTATAATGTGTCTGATTTTGAAATGACCACACGTTCTTTTCAATTCCCTTACTGCTGAGGAGTAGATGTGCTGACCAGCAAGGATAGGCACCTCCCTTTGACTCACTCCCTTCCTGTTATGCTCCCTTCGGCCTTTGCATTTCTCTTCTTGATCTCTGATGCAACTTCCCTAGCAACTCTCTCATCCTCTCCTCTGTTGTATCAAAGAACATGAGACATATCCATCCTCAGCATAGCGCATGTTTCTATGAGGCAGGACTGACTCTTGTCCATGCTTTGGACACACAGTTACACAGAGGAGCCTTCTCTGTAATTGCTCTTCCCAAAGAACCTCCTTGTAGTACTGTGGTCTCGGGCAGAAGGGCATAGCCTACATACAGGAGGTGAGTTTTCAGCTGGAAATGGCAACAGAATGAACACAGTTTGGAAACAGCAGAACAGAAAATACTAGGCTTTAGGATAAGCAGGGCTGGATTGGACTTTCTACTTGTGAAATGTCTTGGGTAAATCACTGAACTTTGTTGAGCTTTAATTTCTCATCTGTTAAGGGAGTGTTTTAACATCTAGAAGGAAGATAATCAACTCAACCATCTCTGACAAAGACAGCTTCATTTAACTGATATTTTTGACAATGATACAGTGCCCTGGTTGTCCACAAATACAAACTCATTGCTACACCCTTCACCTACCCACAATGGAACCTATTGTCCCCTGATTCTTTTTAAAAATGTTCCTTTCCTCGAGTTCTTCTGGAACACCTTCTGGAGAAGCTCTAAGTGTCTGTGGTGGGGAACACTCCACGTTATCTATTCCTGCATACTTGTGTCCTCTACATACATTCTCTTTCTCTCTCCAAAATCCAGGTGAAGTAACTTGAGTGAAGGAGACACTGAAGTAATGAAATGCTTAGTTAGCAAGTTGTGTCTCTCCTCTGTTGGTTCACATGAGCGTTCAGTCTCCAGGGAAGTAACATTGAAATTATTTAGGCTTTGAACATTCCATAGCTGCCATGACCAGACCTACAGCAATGAAATTTATTAAGGACTTCTCTGTATTAA
The DNA here is from genome assembly GCF_011064425.1 of Rattus rattus. NCBI lineage: Eukaryota > Metazoa > Chordata > Mammalia > Rodentia > Muridae > Rattus > Rattus rattus. Next base: position 62,604,397 of record NC_046164.1, on the reverse strand, counting down.
AGATAATAAAGTATTTTTTCTTTGTGAAACTATATTCAAGTCACAATAATATTTGAACTAATTACATGTCTTTAAACTAAAATTAATAGTATTGGGTAGAAGCCTTCAGATAAGAGCAACAAATGGGATTTAGTAGAAATAAAATATCAAAGTAACTGAGGTATTACCATACCCATTTTACAGCACGCATTGTGGGAACCAAATAATTTGTATAAACTAGAAAGTTATGAGGCAAATATATTAAACACAACTGAAACAAAGCAGAGCAAAACATGTCAATATGATTTGAACAGAACCCTGTCTAGTTACTCATAGAGATGACAAGAATTTCTTTGACTGCCCTAGGCTGTGAAGATATGAATCTCTCAGTGAATAGTGTTGAAGGGAAAGAAGCTTTCACGAAAGACAAAACTAGTCAAGATTTTCCCATGTGAACATTTGTCAGTTACCAATACAATTTGGCACCATTGTAGAAATGATGATTCCTGTCTTCTGTCACAAAATCAAGATTACCAGCAATCCAAACCTGTCACTCCAATGGAGACTGAAAACCCATGAGAGCCAACAAAGAGACATACAACTTGCCAACTAAACATTTCATTGCATGAGGAAAGATTGCACGTACTGAGAGAGAAGGACAGAGGGTAAAGGGTAGATTGACCATGCAGCCTTCAATAAAGTGTGTTGGTGGAATCTCCAACTGCAATAAGCCCATATAGCAAACACACAATGCAGTTATTATAATTATAAGCTACACTCTTAGATTGGGCAGATCTAACACCATACTGACTTATTCCCCAGCTCTGAGATCCCTTGCAACCAGCAGTTTCTTCTGGTCACGTGGTTCTGATCCATCATGGCTTCCTCTGTCTCTCTACCTGCCCTCACCCCCAAACCTCCAGTCCCACCTTTCCCCTCCACTGACCAGAAGAAAACATTCTAGCCTTTACTGACCAGTTAAAATGGTGGAGAAGGTTCACAGGAGATCACCTAATTAAGTGATAGACTGTTAGTGGGGGTCAACCTCCCTTGAGGAAGCAGAAATAACATCAGAATACAGACATCACCAGGCCAACCCACAACAAAGTGTGAGACAATCCTTTCCTAGTCAGGGTGTTGAGTTATCTTACTAGATGCCATTCTATTTCCTACTCAGTCCTTTCTCTAACTTCCCTGAAATCCCTGCTATGCACTAGAGATGCCCCTAAGCAAATCAGCTGGTGTTCTGAAGATCTGCTCAGTTAAAATGGTAACACAAGCGTCTGCACAGCTAGGATTCCAACCAGCCTTACTAATCAGGGACATTGGGAAACATGGGCAAGAAACACAAAATGCCCTTTGTCTTAAATGTCTTAATTCTTTGTGCTAGATAGCTTTATGTCAACTTAGCACAAGCTAAAGTCATCTGAGAGAATTGATCCTCAATTGAGAAAACAGGCAAGCAGTGTTAATGAATTTTCTTAATTAGTGATTGATGGGGGGAGGGTCCAGTCCACTCTGAGTGGTGCCATCCCTGGGCTGGTGGTTCTGGGTTCTATACAAAAGCAGGTTTAGCCAGGCATAGGAGCAAATCAGTAAGCAGTATTATTCCATAGACTCTGATTCAGCTCCTGCCTCCACGATCCTGCCTGCCCTGTTTGAGTTCCTGACCTGACATCTGTTGATGATGAACAGTGATGTGGAAGTCCAAGCCAAATAAACTTTTTCTCCTCCAAGTTGCTTTGGGCATGGTGTTTCATCACTGTAATAGAAACCCTGACTAAGATAGTCTTTTATCTAATATTTATAATCTCATTTGGGCTTGTTTGGGAAATACTACAAAAGAAAATAATACTCTTTTGGGGGCATGATTGCACATAGCTGCAATTCTGGTGCTCAGGAGGCAGAAACAAGCAAATCATTCAAGAGTACAAAACCAGTCTGGTCTACAGAATAAGCTCTGGTCCAGTTAGAATACAAAGTTATGAAATGAGACCACAGCTAGAAAGTAAAAAAAAGGAGCAGACATCCTTGTAAGATGCCCTTGAATTGAGTCATCTTAGAGATATAGAAACTGTCTGACCAACCTCACCACAGATAAGACAAAGGCCAGGGAAATGAAGCAACCTGCTCAAGATTTCCCAACCAATTACCACCAGCGTAAACCTAAGTAATAGGTTCTCACCATCTTAATGCATTCCTTCTCGCTGGTCCACACACTGATAACCAGCAGCACCCTAACAGGGAATGTTGGCCCTTATAATTGGCCCCTTGAGCTTAACATCAGAGAAAAACAGTTATTTCCACTGAGAATGTCTCTCATTCTAGACCAAAATACATTCTTCTAAACAAAGACAAAACACAATCCAATGGGAGAAATGCTTCAAAAGAGGCTTCTACCAGAAGACAGAGAAGAAAAGAAACCCATTTTAAGTACAGAGGACTTCAGGGTACCCAAAAGATGACAAATGCTATAATTCTGAAAGTGCCACCTGCAAGTGTCAAGACAAAGAGCATGTACAATAGGCAAAACATGCTCAGAGCCCTGAAAATGTCCAGATCCCACATGTTATCTCTAGATGGCATAATGTTGAGAGACGCTAGAAAATGTAACCAGATCATATCTTGGATGAGCTACAAGTCTGTGGTCAAGGCACCGTCAGTATTAGTTCCCTCTGAATACTGGAAAAGGGTCTCTTTGCCATGTATCCCTTCCAACTTCTGGTGTCAATGACCCTGATCTCTGCATTCATCTCATGTCTTCTTCTCTGTGCATATCACTACTCAGCCTCTCATCTCTCTCTGTTCCTTGTGTACTCTGTGTGTATGTGTGTTTAGTGAATTTGTGTGTGTGTAGCATGTGTGCACATGTGTGCTGCTATGCATGCTTCTGTGTAAATGCGTGCAGGCCAGAAAAAAATTTCATGTGCCCATTCCATCATACTAAACCACATTCTCTTGAGAAAGGGTCTTTCACTGAACCTGAAACTAGACTGGCAGACAGAATGCGCCAGAGATTTTCCTGTCTCTTGTCTACCTGAGTGCTGGGGTCATGGACACATGTGTGGTCATAATGGCTTTTTAACATGTGTGCTGGGGACTTAAACTAGAGTCTACTGTTTACAGAGTAAGCGATATTTCCTAAATAACCATTCCCCAGCCTTCGAGAGTTAATCCAGAATCCCATGTAGGCATGTTACCTTGATGTCTACAACACTAACATCTGTGGGTCCTTCTAATGGCGTACACATATACAGATTTAATATCTACATCCAATATTTGTCTTTCTAAATTAATAATGTTTATAAATTCCCCATTTCTAAGTAAAGTCACATATTCTGAGTGATTGAGAGAACATGTTTTTGGAAAAACACAGTACAACCCACAACAGGGAGCTCAAAAGTTATAAACAAAGGATGGATCGGTTGGATACTGTTCAATAAGGACCATATTGAAACACTGATTTAAATGGGGAAACTTGGGGTCATGAGGCTAGATATGCAGAGGAAGATAGCAAGTCAAAGGATAGCTCATGCACAAAATTTTGGGAATAATTCAATGCTGGGAATGAGGAGAATTGGAAACCCAAATGACAATAAGCTTTGGGGTTGCAGAGCAGAAGGCATTGTGATATCTACAAGGGAAAAAGAGGAGATAAGAGTATATTGGGAGGGATACTAATTTTATGCTCAGGTTAATTAAATTGACATTGTCTAGTGTCTTCTGTCTTCATGCATCCAAGGGCTGATAGTGAAGAAATGGTACAAGAGTGGGTTTGATTGCCACAGCTAGGGGATAGTGTAAAGTAAATGGAAAGGGAAGCTGAGTAACAAATGTGAAGTCACCATATATTCTGTGGTGCATTACCCTCAACACACACACACACACACACACACACACACACACACACACACACACACACACACAGCTTGAGTGAGAATAGAAGCTAAAAATACCCTTCGGATTGGACAGCATAGTAAACCCAACCTGTGTTCCTGTCATTGATGGAGAATGAGAGTAGAGGTCACACACACTTCTCTCTGGTGCTCCTGCTAGGCTCTCATCACATTAGTAGTCCTTTAAAATTGCACACTTCTCTACTAGACTACACTAATGCCTGTTCACTGGTTGGTTGATAGTTCATTCAATGAATGGGCTTATTGCACTTGCATTGTTTATCCCATGCTGTGAGTCATCCGAAGTGCCTTGTAGGAGAAGACAACTACTTTCATGGCATTTATATTTCACAAAGCAGAGAGAAGAACAAAATCAGCAAGAAAAATATCAGGGAGTAATGAAAGCTAGGGTGAAGGTAAACAATTAATTGATGGAAACTAATAGGGCTATATTCATTTTAAAAGTCTCTCAGTACCCCCTGAAGAGATGACATTTTAGGAGAGACCTGACTGATGAGAAGTAGCCAGGCATGCAAAGGTCTTTAGATTATTTTTAAAATAATACTATTTATTCTTTGAGAATTTCATACATGCATACAATTTATTTCAGTCATTTTCACACCTGTGCCCTTCTTCCAACTCTGCCAGATCCTCCCTCACATCCTTATCCCAACTTCATGTCATTTCCTTCCTTTTCAAGACAAACTATGGATTTCATGTAATGCTACATTTATACAAATGAATATGGGGCCAGCCACTCTAAAAGCACGGTCAATCTATCAGGAACCATACCTGTAAAGAAACTTTCTTCTCTCACCCTTATCAGCCATTAAGTGATTGTCAATATCTTCCTTAGCTAGGGAAGGAACTCATATGACCATCTCCATCACCTATCTTGCTGGAATGTTGACTGGCTTGGTCTTTTGCAGGTAACAACATCTTCTGTGAGATCATGAATACAATAATAGTTTTGCCAGGTGTAGAAGACACTGTCTCCAGTCCTCCTCAACATCTGGCCCTTACATTCTTTTTGATCTCTCTTCCACGATGTTACCTGAGTCTTTGGGGAGGGGATATGATATAGATGTCCCATTTATGTCTGATCACTTCCCAGCAACTTTGTGGTATTTTCACCAGTTGTTGGTCTCAATATTAACTGTCAGGTACTACACAAAGATGCATCTGAAATGAGAACTAGGATCTACATTACTCTATGGGTACAGAGCTAAACATATGGGAGGCACTTTGATACTATGTCCCTTTAGGGAAATAATAATTCACTCACTCCTAGGCCTATGAGCTTCCTAGGCATGGGTCACTAGAAAGACTAGTATTAGGCATGAGTTTCATCCTGTGAAATGTTTTAAATGCAATCAGAAAGTAACTGGTTATCCCTATAATATTATTGTAATTATTATACATAAAGGCATATATTGCCTCAGCACTTATTATTGTAGCTCCCAGTATTTATGGCTGGATAAGGTTGTTGGTGAGCTTCCCTAAGTTTTCCCCTAATGGTTGCTATGTCCAGTTTTAATATAAACATCTTTCATAGGACCCTTTCTCCCCAGGTCAGACTTCAGACTACTCAGCAATGTTGAAAATGGTACAAGGTCATTCAGTCTCTTTGTAATAAATTGTTCCTTGCATGGCTGTTTAGTCATATTTCTATGAGCAATACATTAGCTACAAGCCATGCATCTTTCTTAGATCAAGCTTATTTAATTTTCTTTAAATCATAATTGTTCTTCTAACTAGGTGGGAAAATTTTCCTTACTTCTGGTTTTCTTTTAAAGATAAGCTAACATGGTGGTAGTTTTCTCTTAGGGTTACCATTTCTCCAATACAGGAAAGTGTTGCCTTCCTCCTTGCTCCATTTCCAGGTTTGTTTTTAGTAAATATGGTTAGCCAAAAGTCAGAACCATGCATTAATGATGAATTGGAGTCATTTCAGATTTTGATACACAAACAAACATATAAAATACTGTCACCATTTAACCCACCCTTTCCCTTCTGCCCATTCTATGAGGCTTCCATTCACCCATTATGGCTGATTTCTCTTCTCCTCACTCATGAACAATGGAGCACATTTTGGTTCTGAGTTTTCTTAACATGCTATATCTGTCATTGGCAGTTTCAATAAAAATGGCCACAATAGGCTCATAGATTCGAATGTTTAGCCAAGAGGGAGTGGAACTCTTTGATAGGATTAGAAGGATTAGGAAAGGTGGCCTTTTTGGGGGTGTCACTGGGGTAGGTTTTAAGGTTTCAAAAGCTCAAATCAGGCCTGTTCTCTCTCATTCCACCTATGGATCAGCATTATTTCTTCCTAAATATTGCCATGCTTTTCTCGACATAATAATAATGGACTGACTAACCTCTGAAGCTGTAAGTAAGCCTTTAACTAAATGACTTCTTTTATAAAAGTGGGCCATGATGTCTCTTTACAGCAACAGAACAATTACTAAGACAGAATTTGGTACCAGGGAATGGGGTATTTCTATATCAGGCCTCTCACTCTTTCTGTTTGCTGGAAGAATAAAGAAGACTGGATTAGAAAAGTAGTTAGATACTTTAAGAAGGGTTTAATAAGCCATCCTTATAGGAGTATGGGATACCATGCTGAGCGCAATCTAAATTTTAGGGGTCTGGTTCAAGAAATTGCAGAGGTGAAGAATATTAGTAAGTAGCCTAGAGACCATTCTTGTGATATTTTGGCAAAGAATGTATCTGCTTTTTGCCTTTGTCCTCAAACTTTGCTTGAGGTTAAATTGATGAGTTTTAAATTAATGGTTTTGACAGAGATTTCAAGACAGCTTAGTATTGACTCTGGCATGTGGTTATTAGTAATCACTCTTAAGCAGAGCTACAGTGAAATGGAGCAAGCTAGGAAAAGAGAAATATAAAATGTTCCACGTGAGGAGACAAAGAGCACCAGGAAAGCTGATGCTATAGCCAGGTCCTGTGTTCAAAGAGATGAAAAGTTTGAAGCTTGCTGCTAAATGCATTAAAGGGAGTGATGACCTCAGGGCAAGACCCACTCCATGCTTGACTTCCAACTTGTGAAAAGGAGTTAAAGAAAGCTTAAGGGGAAAAGGGAACTATCAACAACAGAAGAGCTCATGCAAATGTAATTGAAAAAGAAGGGAAGTCCCAACCCTATGGAGGAGCACATGGTTCTGCCTTTAGAGTCAAGAGTACAAGAAAGAATTATAGAATCTCCCTCTGCAACTAAGGAAAACAGCTGAAGCTAGCAATGTATCAGGGCTGCCCTTGCATGCAGGCCATTTCACGAACCTCTGAAGTTGAAGCCTGGATTGTGTTGAAGACCTCAAGATGTTGGAGATGTCAGAGTCATGACATATCTGCCAAGGAAAGCTACGGACATAGTTCTTTGGAACTAGCCCAAGGCAGAAAAGTGTACTGTAGTCAACAAAGATGAAAAGGAGATCTAAAGAGTCCTTTAACACCAGATATGAAGATGCAAACTGTGGAGTTTGCCCTGCCGGGTTTTGGTATTGCTGTAATCTAGTATTTTCTCACTAAATTCCCTTTCCTTTTTTGGGATATTATTATATATTCTGTGCCACTGGGTGTTGGAAATATGTAATCTTTTTTATTTTAATTTTATAGGAGATTAAAGTTAAGAGATTGCCACAAGTCACACAGGGTTTAAATAGAGGTGAGATTATCATAGACCATGGGGACTTTTGAGGTTGTACTGAATGTAATTTTGCAGTATGTGGCTACAAACCAGTGGGGCCAACGAATGGAATATGATGTTTTAAATAGAAAGGTCATCCATAGGCTCATATATTTGAGTGATTTATCACCAGGGAAAACTCTTAGATAGGACTAAAAGGATTAGAAGGTATGGTCTTTTTGGAGGAAGTGTGTCACTTGGGGGTGGGGCTTGAGCTTTCAAAATCCCATGCCAGGCTCACTCTCCCCACCCTCTTTCTTCCTCCCTCTTCCCTCAGTCTACCCAAACCACCACCACCACCACCCCACCTATGGAGCAAGGAATCTCAGCTATTTCTCTAGGACTTTGTCTTTCTGCATGCTGTTATGCTCCCCACCATGATGATTATGAACTAACCTCTGAAACTAGTTTCAGCCAGCCCCCAATTAAATGTTCTCTTTTGTAAGAATTGCCTTGGTCATGGAGTCTCTTCACAGCAATGGAACAGTGACTAAGACAAGCAGTAAGTAATCTTAACTGCTGAGCTGGCTCTCTAGCCCAACTTGCAATTTAAAGTACAAGACATCTTTATCTCTGGAAATTTCCATTGGATATTTTCAGGCAGACCATAGGTTGCTGAAACAGAAAGCAAAACTGTATATAGAGAAAGAGGGCTATGTTTATCATTGTTCAACCAAAACAAACAAAGAAATAAAAATAAAACCTTCTTTCTTAGATCTGGTTAGTAACAAACACAAATAGGATGGTACCCTTCTCTGAAATCACTCAGAATGACTCCAGCTCTATTCTTCTCTTTCAACAGTTTCCTCATCTAACTAGTGCTGACATCATTTACTCAGTGCCCCTGTTTTATTTGTCTCTATTTAGCCTCTGTTCTTGGGACTTTGCCAAACTGAAGCTTCAACATACTTTTGCTTTTCCTCAGTACTTATCCTATCTTGCACTCTCTCATCTCCTGTTCACATGACCCATCCGACTACACTCATGCATCCCAACTTTGGTGAGAACTCTTTCTTACTACAAAGGCAAAACAAATAGAGAGAAATTTGGACATTAGAATAGCAGTGTGAAATCATGTTGCTCTATACTACCTGGAGAACAGATACAGATCTGTTCACAAACAGAACAGATCTTCAACACAGTGTCAGTTTCCAGCAGCTTTCTAGAATAATAATTAGATCTCCACAGGATGGAGGGTGGGGAGAATTTGTGTTTTTCCTTCCTCCTTCTGCAACTGGCTATTCTAGGTGGAAGCTGAATAAAATGGCTGTGGTGGCACGATGCTGGCCCACTTTAAAGCTTCTATTATGAAACCCAGTTGCATAAGCTATAAGAGCAAATAACATATTCTCAGGAACAAATTCTAGTGAATCAGCTCATTTTAGATTCACATCTTCATCTGTCTCTGAAGTGGCTTATTTAAATTTTAATAGAAAACGTTGGATGTGGCGCTCCAGTGGAAGCAATGAAAATAACACTGTTTATCCCCAAGATAAAATTGTGTTGGGAGTTGGAAAAAAAACACAGAGAAAAATATGATGCTAATTTCTTGAAAACAAACCTTCTCTGTCCCACTTTGTAGAAGCTGGACAAAGCAATATAAACTCTATTGTACTGAACAAAGGCAACAGTGGCTTTTTTTTTTTTTTTGTGACTCACTATCCTTTTATGTGTGGATTTTTAAAAGCAATAATCTGAAAAAATAACCTTTTGTAAAACTGAAAAATAATCTTGCAAAACAAAAACAAATGTTTGCCATTGTCTGGGGTAGTGGGGGGTGGGGCTGCAGATAGAAGGCAGTATGGGAAAGTGGGAAGGTCTTATAAATTAAATATCAGGAGTCAGTACTAGAATTTCTACTTCCTGCACATGTGATTATGGAAAAGGATATTAACAATGATGGGACCCATACTAGTCTCTCTAATGAATGATCGGCATGGTGCTGTCATGAAAAGAAATCTAGAATATGGCCAGTTACTTGCCTAGTCCAGTATTAGCAAATGTCAGTCTTCTTCATACTTTCTAGACTAAGACTTAGTCAATCAGGACCCATGGGTCATATCTGGCCAGCTTCTTGTATTTGAGGACAGTTTCATGGAAACACAGCCAAATTGTTATACATATCTATGGTTGCTTTGGTGTCATAGCTGTAGAACCCTGTGGCTGCAACAGACCATTTGGCAAGAGCCCAGAATATTTACTCTTCAAATTTTCCTGAAAAAGGTTTGTCAACTTTTATTCCAGGCACTTTTGACATTTAGGGTTCATATCAGACAACCCCAATGCCCCAGCTCCCATGTAAACTCAAGCACCAAAGCCTAGGGTTCTACTTCCAAATTCTCTGGTAACTCTTTGTTGCCTCAATCCATTCTTAATACCACCACTGTAATTGTAGTTACCACTATTACTGCAGTCAATCACACACACACACACACACACACACACACACACACACACACACACACGTTTCAAGCGAGCTTCCTAAAATGTAAAACATGCCTAAAACGCAAATCATGCTCTGACATATGCTCCTTTAATACTCATAACAATTGGCCATCATAATACTGTGCATAGATAAGATTCTTTAACATTTTCCACCAGAATTTCAGTTTTTTGCTTTCTCTTTTGTTTTTTAATGTTTGGTTGCTGTTTATTTTTTTATTTGTTTGTATTTTATGCTCACTGCAAGCTCTGTGTTCTAGCACATGGCCCATCCCTTTGCAACAGCAAAGAGTAGTGGCTAAGAGAGACAGAACCCTGAAACTCCTCAGCTACTAACCAATTTTTTTGAACAAATAAGTAACTCCTCATTCTATACATATGTTAAAGTGAAAATAATCATATGTCATGTAATAGAATAACACAATTATACTATGTTGTGAGTACAAGATTGAGAAACACATGGGAAACATTTTGAATAACAGGAGGGTTTGTTATTCTGATTATGAAAGGTCACCAATATAATTAGAATGGAGAACAAGAGACATAACTCAGTGATAGAGCAGAACATTAACTTGTCATATAGAAGGTCTTCAGTTAGTTCCCTGCATAAAAGAAATGGTGAAAGAGTATAACATAAGTACTACTAAGTTCTTCCCTTCAATCTCCAACCAAGCATTTTGAGGGTGTATAGTTATCTGAAGTTCATATCTATGTGCCAATAACAACAGACTGCTTGAATTTTCCTCCAAAGTCCCCTGTATTACATATCTCTTTCTCTCTCACTTGCTGTTCTCTCATAATTCCTTGTCTCCAAAGTGAATCCTTGTTGTCAACTCTCTCCAAAGGACACATTCATCCCAAAGCCAACTGCTCCTGTTTCTTTCCTTTGTCTAAAACAACCAAACAAAAATCACTCTTTTCTATGCACAATGAGATCTCACAGACTATATAATAGATAGATAGATAGATAGATAGATAGATAGATAGATAGATATGCATAGATACATAGATACGTAGATATAGATGATAGATAATAGATAATTAGGTATATAGAAGCATAGATAGATACATAGATATAGATAGACAGATGTAGATAGATAGATGATAGATAGATACTAGATAGATAAATGGTCATAACTCTTCTTCATACTTACATAGATATTGTTTATGTAAATTGCTGTCACAATATTCCTTAACGTGATGGTTACATTTTGGTGAGATGTTTGTATCAACTTTGTTTTGATAGTTTTAGTAATCTATTTACATCTCCTTCAATTGTTTTCATTTATTACAGGACAACAAGGATACCTTACTCACTTTAGAATGTCTTAACGGTTTTGTCTTCTCTAAAGGCAGTAGGCACTCATGAGATGCTTATTAATTTGCTCCCTGTGGTTAAGACAGTTTTGTATCATCGGCACCACTGCAGCTCAGTAGGCTTTTGGGCAAATGTCTGTGGACTTGTGCCAAGATGGAACGGCATCTTTGATATCAGTTCCTTGCTTTCTAAAATTAAACTTGTAAAGCCAGTGACAGTGCAACTCAATATGAGAAGGACAAAGCTTTGCCACTTCTTGGGTCAGAAAGAAAGGCAAGGAACCTAGTTTTCAATACCAATGCAAGCATGAATCTAGCCAACTGTGGAAGGGGAGAGTATGTGGCAGCTTGAGAGAGAACATAGACTTACTTCCCATTCTTCCCTGAGGCCCTCACAAGGCCCAATGGAGGACCTCTGATCCTCAGCACTTTAGCCCTTGCCCTCAGCAAGGTATGCTACTGCTCATTACCATGCTACTAACTCTACTATTCTTTAGGAACAGTGTGGTCTTTCTGACATCCTAGACTCATATAACAATGGAGTACTATGTGTGAGGCAGTGTCTAAGTGCTAAAAACGCAACAAGGATTAACTGTCTGGTAGAAGCTCACAGCCTAAGAGACAAAGAGAAAGGTCCATAAAGAACTAAAGCATAGGCAGACATCCCGAGGCCGCGGGACAGACTGCTACCTCTGCACACTTCGGCCCACATCCCTGGTTCAAGGGGAAACTGCACAGTGCCTCTGGACAGAAGAATATAGGAACAGACAGCCACCAGTACCTGCGGTTCTGGTCTGTGCCCAGTACTGAACTGATCCCACCAAATAGCTCCCTGCACCCAAATCCCATGGGGGAGAGAGCTGGAACCTCAGAACTGTGGTTCTCTGACCCCTGTGAAGTCAGAAGAGAATACTCTCTGCCCACAGTCCAGACCCAAGAGGGAATCTCAAAGTGCCAACTGTGCCTGCTGGGTGCAAGGACCCACACGAGCAATCAGAGGCAGGACCCTTTGATTCCTGCCCATGCCTAGAGCCGAAAGACAGTTTCCACGAGCACCTCCACAGCTGAGAGCAGAGCACTTGTTCTCACGAAAGGTTGTAAGAAAACAGGAAAACAGTGCTGACACAGAGGCCTACATCAGGGCCAAGTCACTCCCAGAAACAGCAAGACAAGCAAACACCAGAGACAACCCATTGGCTAGAGGCAAACACAGGAACCTAATCAACAGAAACCAAGACTACTTGGCATCATCAAAGCCCAGTTCTCCCACCAAAGAAAATACTGGATATCCAAACACACCAGAAATGCAAGATTTAGATTTGAAATCACATTTTTTGATAACTTTTAGAAAGACATAAAGAACTCCCTTAGAGAAATGCAGGAAAGCACAAGTAAACAAGAAGAAGCCCTTAGAGAGGAAACACAAAAATCACTGAAAGAATTACAAGAAAGCACAACCAAACAGGTGAAGGAATTGAAAATGGACACAGAAACAATAAAGAAAGCATAAAGGAAGACAACCCTGGATTTAGAAAACCAAAGGAAGAGACAAGGAGCCATAGACACAAGCATCATCAACAAAATATAAGAGATAGAAGAGAGAATCTCAGGGGTAGAAGATACCATAGAAAACATCAACACAACTGTGTAAAACGCAAAAAGGTCCTAGCCCAAAACATACAGGACATCCAGGACACAATCAGAAGATCACACCTAAAGATAATAGGTATAGAAGAAAGTGAAGACTCCCAACTTAAGGAGACAGTAAATATATTCAACAAAATTATAGAAGAAAACTTCCTTAACCTAAAGAAAGAGATGCCCATAAACATACAAGAAGCCTACAAAGTTCCAAATAGAATGGACCAGAAGAGAAATTCCTCCTATCACATAGTTAAAACTGCAAATGCACAAAACAAAGAAAGAATATTGAAATCAGTAAGGGAAAAAGGTCAAGTGACATATAAAGGCAGACCTATAAGAATTACACCAGGCTTCTCACCAGAGACTATAAAAGCCAGAAGATCCTGGACAGATATCATACAGACCCTAAGAGAACAAAAAATGCCAGCCCAAGTTACTGTATCCAGCAAAACTTTCAATTAACATAGATGGAGAAATCAAGATACTCCATGACAAAGCCAAATTTACACAATATCTTTCTACAAATCCAGTCCTACAAAGGATAATAGATGGAAAACTCCAACACAAGGAGAGAAATTACATTGTACAGAAAGCAAGAATATAACTTCCTTGTATTGAAACCAAAGGAGAGACAAACATAATTCCACCTCTAACAATGGAGATAACAGAAAATGACAATCACTATTCCTTAATATCTCTCAACATCAACGAACTCAATTCCCCAATAAAAAGACATAGACTAACAGACTGGATATGTAAAGAGGACCTAGAACTTTGCTGCATATAGGAAACACACCTCAGAGACAATACAGACACTACCTCAGAGTAAATGGCCGGAAAACAATTTTCCAAGTAAATGGCCCAAAGAAACAAGCTGAAGTTGCCATTCTAATATTAAATAAAGTTGACTTTCAACCAAGAGTCATTAAAAAAATAAAGGACACTTTATATTCATCAAAGCAAAAATCCACCAAGATGAACTCTCAATCCTAAATATCTATGCTCCAAATGCAAGGGCACCTACATTGATAAAAGAAACCTTACTAAAGCTCAAAGCACACATTGCACCTCACATGTTAATAGTAAGAGATTTCAACTCCCCACTCTCATCACTGGACAGATCATGGAAACAGAAATTAAACAGAGACATAGAAAAACTAACAGAAGTTATTTACCAATTGGATTTAACAGCTATTTATACAACATTCCATCCTAAAACAAAAGGATATACCTTCTTTCCAGCACCTTATGGAACCTTCTCCAAAATTGACCATATAATTGGTCACAAAACAGGCCTCATGAGATACAGGAAGATAGAAATAATCCCATGCATCCTATCAGATCACTACGTTCTAAGACTGGTCTTCAATAACAACAATAGTGACAGAAAGCCCACATATACATGGAAGTTGAACAACGCTCTACTCAATGACAACTTGGTCAAGGAAGAAATAAAGAAAAAAATTAAAGACTTCTTATAATTTAATGAAAATGAAGATACAACATTCCCAAACTTATGGGACACAATGAAAGCAGTGCTTAGAGGAAAACTCATAGCTCTGAGTGCCTGCACAAAGAAACAGGAGAGATCATATGTCAGCAGCTTGACAGTACACCTTAAAGCTCTAGAACAAAAAGAAATAAATAAAACCAAGAGGAGTAAAAGGCAGGAAATAATCAACACAGAGCTGAAATCAACCAAGTAGAAACACAAAGGACTATACAAAGAATCAACAAAAGCAGGAGCTGGTTCTTTGAGAAATTCAACAAGATAGATAAACCCTTAGCCAGAATAACCAGAGGTCACAGAGAGTGTATCCAAATTAACAAAATCAGAAATGAAAAGGGAAACATAACAACAGAATCTGAAGAAATTTTTAAAAAATCAGATCCTATTACAAAAGCCTATATTCAACAAAACTGGAAAATCTGGAGGAACAATTTTCCAGACAGATACCAGGTACCAAAGTTAAATCAGGAAGAAATAAATCATGTAAACAACCCCATAACTCCTAAAGAAATAGAAGCAGTTATTAAAAGTCTCCCAACCAAAAAGAGCCCAGGTCCAGATGGGTTCAGTGCAGAATTCTATCAGACCTTCATAGAAGACCTCATACCAATACTTTCCAAACTATTCCACAAAACTGAAACAGATGGACCACTGAATTCTTTCTATGAAGCCACAATTACTCTTATACCTAAACCACGCAAAGACCCAACAAAGAAAGAGAACTTCAGACCAATTTCCCTTATGAATATTGACGCAAAAGTACTCAATAAAATTCTTGCAAACTGAATCCAAGAACACATCAAAACAATCATCCATCATGATCAAGTAGGCTTCATCCGAGGTATGCAGGGATGGTTTAATATACAGAAAACCATCAACGTAATCCACTATATAAACCAAGTCAAAGATAAGAACCACATGGTCATTTCATTAGATGCTGAGAAAACATTTCACAAAATTCAACACCCCTTCATGATAAAAGTCATGGAAAGAACAGGAATTCAAGGCCCGTATCTAAACATAGTAAAAGCCATATACAGCAAACCAGTTGCTAACATTAAACTAAATGGAGAGAAACTTGAAGCAATCCCACTAAAATCAGGGACTAGACAAGGCTGCCCACTCTCTCCCTACTTATTCAATGTAGTTCTTGAAGTCCTAGCCAGAGCAATCAGACATCGAACAGAGGTCAAAGGGATATGAATTGGAAGGGAAGAAATCAAAATATCACTATTTGCAGATGATAGGATAGTGTACTTAAGTGACCCCAAAAGATCCACCAGAAAACTACTTAACCTGATAAACAACTTCAGCAAAGTGTCAGGGTGTAAATTTAACTCAAACAAATCAGTAGCTTTCCTTTACTCAAAGGAAAAACAGGCTGAGAAAGAAATTAAGGAAATGACACCCTTCACAATAGTCACAAATAACATAAAATATCTTGGTGTAACTTTAATCAAGCAAGTGAAAGATCTATATGACAAGAATTCAAATCTCTGAAGAAAGAAATTGAGGAAGATCTCAGAAGATGGAAAGATCTTCCGTGCTCATGGATTGGCAGGATTAATATATTAAAGATGGCCATTTTGCCAAAATCAATCTACAGATTGATCAATGAAATGCCCATCAGAATTCCTACTCAATTCTTTGTAGAGATAGAAAGAGCAATTTGCAAATTCATTTGGAATAACAAAAAACCCAGGATAGTGAAAACTATACTCAACAATAAAAGAACATCTGGGGGAATCACCATCCCTGACTTCAAGCAGTATTACAGAGCAATAGTCATAAAAACAATATGGTATTTGTACAGAGACTGGCAGTTAGATCAGTGGAACAGAAATGAAGACCCAGAAATGAACCCACACACCTTTAGTCACTTGATCTTTGACAAAGGAGCTAAAATCATCCAATGGAAGAAAGATAGAATTTTCAACAAATGGTACTGGTTCGACTGGAGGTCAGCATGTAGAAGAATGCAAGTTGACCCATTCTTATCACCCTGTACAAAGCTTAAGTCCAAGTGGATCAAGGGCCTCCACATCAAACCAGATACACTCAAACTAATAGGAAAAAAAGTGGGGGAAGAGTCTCGAACACATGGGCACTGGGGAAAATTT
This sequence comes from Rattus rattus, assembly GCF_011064425.1. Classification (NCBI taxonomy): domain Eukaryota; kingdom Metazoa; phylum Chordata; class Mammalia; order Rodentia; family Muridae; genus Rattus; species Rattus rattus. The sequence goes on along the minus strand of NC_046164.1, from coordinate 62,587,786 downwards.
CCTGAACAAAACACCAGTGGTTCATGGTCTAAGATCAAGAATCAACAAATGGGACCTCATAAAACTGCAAAGCTTTTGTAAAGCAAAAGACACTGTCATTAGAACAAAACGGCAACCAACAGATTGGGAAAAGATCTTTACTAATCCTACATCTGGTAGAAGGCTAATATCCAAAATATACAATGAACTCAAAATATTAGACTCCAGAGAACCAAATCACCCTATTAGAAAATGGGGTACAGAGCTAAACAAAACATTCTCAGCTGAGGATTATCGGATGGCCAAAAAGCACCTAAAGAAATGTTCAATATCCTTAGTCATCAGGGAAATGCAAATCAAAACAACCCTGAGATTCCACCTCACACCAGTCAGAATGGCTAAGATTAAAAACTCAGATGACAGCAGATGCTGGTGAGTATGTGGAGAAAGAGAAACACTCCTCCACTGTTGGTGGGATTACAAACTGGTACAACCACTCTGCAAATCAGTCTGGAGGTTCCTCAGAAAGTTGGACATTGAACTACCTGAGGACCCAGCTATACCTCTCTTGGGCATATACCCAAAAGATGCTCCAACATACGACAATGACACATGCTACACTCTGTTCATAGCAGAGTTATTTATAATAGCCAGAAGCTAGAAAGAACCCAGATGCCCTTCAACAGAGGAATGGATTCAAAAAATGTGGTACATCTACACAATGGAATACTATTCAGCTATCAAAAACAATGACTTCATGAAATTCATAGGCAAACAGAATGAACTAGAAAATATTATCCTGAGTGAGGTTACTCAATCACAGAAAAATACACTTGGTATGCACTCATTGATAAGTGGATATCAGCCAAAAAGTTCAAATTAGCCAAGATGCAATCTACAGACCACAAGAAGCTCAAGAAGAAGGATGACCAAAATGCAGATGCTCCCACTGCTTCTTAAAAGGGGGAAAATATTCATAGGAGGGGATATGGAAACAAAGTTTAGAGCTCAAGGAATGGCCATTCAGAGTCTGACACACATGTGGCCTATATATATACACAGCCATATATACAGCCACCAAAACTAGATAAGATTGATGAAGCTAAAAAATGCATGTGGAAAGGGACTGGATATAGATCTCTCCTGAGAGACAATCCAGAGTTTGTCCAATACAGAGGTCAATGCTAGCAGCAAAGCACTGAACTGAGATTAGGACCCTGTTGGGGGGAATTAGAGGGAGTATTCAAAGAGTTGAAGGAGCTTGCAACCCCATAAAAACAACAATGCCAACCAACCAGAGCTTCCAGGGACTAAACCACTACCAAAAGACTATACATGGACTGACCCAGGGCTCCAACTGCATATGTAGCAGAGAATAGCCTTGTTGGGGCATCAATGGAATGGAAAGCCCTTGGTTTTGCCAAGGTTGGACCCACAGTGCAGGGGAATATGGGGGAGGGCAAGAAGGGGGATCTATAAGGGGAATACTTGTATGGGGGAGGGGAGGGGAAGGAATGGGAGCTTATGGACAGGAAACCGGGAAGGGGAATAACCTTTTAAATGTAAGTAAAGAAATATATAGCAAATTTTTTTTAAAGAACTAAAGCACATATACAAAAATAATAGAGGACAACGTGGATATTACCAGGTAAATAATAATGGTGCAAAACATTTCTTACAGTAGAAAATTTTAATATATTTTCTATAGGAAATCACATTATAGGAATGGATATGCATATGTGTGTGCATTAAAATATTAACATAAAAAATTAAAGTGGTTGAGCCCAACTATGATGGAAAAAATACCTAATATATGTTTTAACAGTAAGTTTACTTATTTTAATATTAAGAACATAATACATTGATATTAGCACTAGTCCACATGTTAATGAAGGAACTGTTCTGTTGACTGAATTAGTATCTATAGCTAGAAGCCATAGGAGGTCAGATACTTTCTTCATAATCTAATAATAAGTTGCATGTGACATACACATGATTAAGTGGGAGCTCCAACCACCCAGAGAACTTATAACCTTAAGCAGTAACATAAAACCTCACAGTAGTAGAAATGATTGATCCAAAAGTCTGGTTCATGAAGCCTCTGGTGAGGTCGTAAATGTCCAGAGACGGTAATGAAAGCTTCCATTTGACTGGGTCTCTGCTATGGCAGTGGGTAGACATGGCTTCCTTTGATTGTTATCCCTTTTCCAGGGCTGTCTTGTTGGCTTTCCTTCAATTCTGTGAGCCTGCCCATTTTACCATCCACTAATTCATTTTATTTTTAAAGAAGTCAGTGATGTTTCTGTGGCCTTCAAACACTGAGAGTGGTAAGTAACTACTGTGTGTTACTGACTCTCTCTGTTAACTTTTTCCCCAAACAATTCAATGTAATGGCCACATTCTGGCATGGAATTGTTTTTCTGAGATACTAAACTCTAAGAGGATATAAATAATAGTTATTCTACCAAATGGACATTTTAATAATAGCTATTATCAAATCTGTCCCTAATAGTATCTTAATTTGTCATGGCTTAACAGAAACAACATGACCCATTGGATAGAAAACATTGGGTGTGTGATGCCTCGGAAAATGTTCGTCATTTTATGACTCAAGACAGACAAAATGCCATTAAACGTTGTTTTGAAGCATCAAATTATAACTGTTCAAATAAATATGCATTTGCTTTTCTAAATCTACATAAAATGGAATTTTATAAAGACAGGAAAATAACTCAAAGATATGTGGAAAATGTTTAGTATAAATCAAGCCAATCCTAGCCATTCTTCATTATTATTTAAATTGTGAGTGTTGACCTACCAAAACCAGGAAATAATACCTACCCAATCAACTCCTCTATGCATCCAGTTCAAAAATAAGTAAACTGAGGTTCATGCCAGCTACGTACATCATATCTACAGTGTTCTACCCTCATAATTATTCACTTCTCTGGTTTTGGCTTAGTCTGTTAGAATAGAGTCATGGTGTTTAGGAAATGCCCCGCTTTGTTATTAGTTTAGAAATCCACGGGTGAATTCTGTGAGTCGCTAAGCACATCCATCTCCCACGATGGAAGAGCTTTCAAACAAGCTTGTTCCCCAAAAGGCTGGAAGATGAGGGTCATAGAAAAATATCAAAGATCCGCAAGACAAGTAAAAGGACTGTGTCCTAAGTCCCAGGAGCATGAGAGAAAGGTCAAGTTCATATGTTCAGCCATGCGTGTCTAATAGAAAGTCCTTCCATGCATTAGGGGATATCATAGAGGTGCCCTGAAATATGCCTAACAAACTTTTTATTAATTCTGTTAACATTTTATACATGTTTATTGTACATTAGGATTGCTTTCTCCCAACACCTCTTTTAACTCCTTCCCCATTCCTGCAAGTCTGCTTCCGTTCCTAAAAGCTCCTTTCCCAAATCCTTTAGTTGTTGTTGCTGTATTGTGACTCATTTAATTAACCAGGGATATCTGTGTAAGCACTGGGTTCAACTATCTCTTGGTGTTTAGTGGGGCAACCAGTGGGTATGCAACCAAAAAAAAAAAAAAAAAAAAAAAGAATGATCCCCTCCTTCCTGAATCTATTAGTACCAAAAAGTTCAGCAACGAATTGAAAAGTTCAACAGGAAATCCTGAGTGCCTTCCTGTCTGTGCCTGACTGTTGATGGGCCATTTCGGTGTTTTTTTTAACTTTTGTCTTCTTCTCCAGATCATTGTACTTCAAATCCTGATTACCTAATGACTATCTTGTCCCCATAGTTCAACAAGGGCATCTGAATATTCTACCATGGCTGTTGCAGCTGCTACTGCCATCCAAGGCCCAAATACTGACTTTAAAACTAAAAATGGCAGCGTTGTTGGTCCCAGTACCATGCCACCACCCTCAGCTGGCTCAACCTTTGATAAAGGTCAATGTTGCAATGCCTTTGACAATTTTCATATCAGTCTTTGATCCTATAACATTTCCTGAGTGGGCATAGCTTTCTCTCTAGTTTCTCTGCATACACTATGTCAATATATGCCTCAATATACCCTCCAGCCACCAACTAGGATCTATTAACTGTCAACAGCACTGACATAATTTGGAAACATACTGTGTAGGTTTAATCCTTGCTTTCTTATTTATTAAATGTATTACTTTGTCCTACATCCAGGATGCTTTCCTACCTATGAGAGTTACCCCAAGCACCAGAAAAAGAACCACTAGGAAGTGTTTAAACTTGTTGTTGGCCCATTGTAAAGTGTCAAGTGAGTGTTAGACATTTGGTGTTTTGCTAAGATGGCAGGCATTAATTTAACAGGTGGCAAGCTCAGAATAGATTTTGCTCGTTGTGGCTTTTTTATTGAATTGATGCTAAAGATATAATTAGTGTGACAATGTCAACATTGAAAGGGAGACCACAGGTTGAGAAAGACTGTGAAGTGTTTACTTAGTCTACAAGTATCTATGCATTGCTTTTCTGAAGATCGAAGGTCAAAAGAAAATGAAATTAGGTGACCATAGGCCCATGTGCATCATCTGTGTCCTTAATGGAGAAATTAAGGGATCTGGGATGATATATTATATAATGGTGGCAGATATGTAAGAGGACAGGTTGCAGCACTGAACCAAACCAATCATCATGTCCCTTATAAAGGGCTTAGTAGGTCACATTTGACCACTAGTTAGATTTTTGGAGTTGTTGGGAGAAATTCTAATAAAAAGTCAATCCTTCCTAAGGTTACAATCCCATGATGGTTATCAAGAAAATATTCCTTAGCAATCTCTTCCTATTCCTTATGGTATAGACAGTATATATCAAACTGACATATTCATAGAACAAGAAGTCAAATGAATACATACACACACACACACACACACACACACACACACACACACACACACACACACACACACACACCACCCCATTGGGCTCTTTTGTTTTCTTGAAACATGGAATCTTCATTTATACTCTTTTATATTAATGAAAACTCTACAGAAAGAAAACAAGGGACATAATATGGAGAGAAAGAAAACATGTAAAGAAGTATTTTTCTTTAATGGGCAAGATAGTAAAGTCAGATGAACTCAAATCATATTTTTTGCTACAAACCTATTTTTTATTCCCTAAAGATTCTGGTTATTCTTCTCTAGTTTCCACGAGGTCAGGCAATACAGTTCAGTGGAATGTATTGATATTCAATACAGTAAACCTACTTTGAGCACTTACTGGACAGAAAACATGGCTGGATGTGTTGGAACCTATGAAACTCAAAAAGTACATTTCTTTCTTCTTGCCCCATCCACTTCTGTAAACATAATAGCCATGCGTCTCCTGTAGTCCATGGTGCTTAGTCTATATAGTCTTATTTATTGAGGAATATATGGACGTGTCTATTAGAATGCAATAAAGGCATACCGTGTTACCACAGGCAGCTAAGTCTCTTTCTTTACAAACAATTCACACCAGTGAAACACTAGCTAGGATTTCAAAGACCATTAATATGAAGTTGTGTGTTTCCTCCAGGCATGTGTCCAACCTTTTGACGTTGCAAAGTTCATAGTTGTGAACCTTACATTTCAAATAGAAAAAAGAAATCAATGTTTTAAGTAAGCTTATGACTTTGTTCTGGGCTGCATTCATAGCTATCCTAGGGCAACAATAGTTCTCACTTGCTTTAAAGCTGCTTTATCATTACCTCAACTCACCTCAGTTCAGTTCTGGAAGCTTCCCACTGTTATGTCCTATTAGCACATGTACTGATATATTTGCCAGTCGGTTTTGAGCTTGCCAAAATACTTCTTGTCAGACCTTTTGGACAAGGTCTGCTTTTCGGAAAGTGGCCTCCAACATGGAGTGGATTTCCATCTCAGTCAGCTCTGCCTCCCCACTGTACCTTTCTGGTGTAAATGGGGTGTTACCGTGGTCAGGGCTTTGTGCCTTTGGAATGATTCCTCTGAAGAAAATTGGATCACTAGAAGAAAGTTATGAAAATATCTGATCATCCAAGTGAGAAGAAATGAAAGTCTGAGCTGAGTTAGTAATGGGGAGGCAGAAGGAGAAAGAAATGAGAAGGACATTAAAGGAAGCAAATGGCCTGGAAACACGACTATGTGAGATTCAAATTCAACTGGCTGGAGTAGGCTGGTGATCCGTAAAGCACTGTGCTGTATCAGAGAAAATGGTCTTTTATGGTTCAGAGGCACCAGAGATGTCAGGGGGAGAATGTGGTGGGATCCAAGTCCTCAATAACAAAGAGTGGACAGGATAGGACTCCACTGGGCAAGACTGGTGAGGTAAGAAAGAAGGGATATGCGCATGCGGCTCTTGTGTGCACAGCTCCCATTCGCTCCTGAAACCGTCTCTCTTTTCTAAGTAATCAAATAATCGTGAACCAGTAATGGTGGCTGTACCCTTAGGCCTTAACTCTAGCAGGAGGAGTGACCTCAGTAGGCGGTTCAAATCTGGAAAAATCAAGAAAAGAAATCCAGTTAGAATCTTGTAAAATATTGTGCTGATCTACTCTGAAGCGCGATGTCTTTTGTGTTGAGCTTGGCTGAAGGTTCCCCGCCCCCTTCTCCCTCTTCTACCCCACTCCCACACACGGAAGGTTTCCCAGGGCTCTTACACTTGTTTGTAATAAAACTCGGTGCCAATTAGCTTAAGAGCTTAAGACAGAGAAAGAGTGTAACCTGGTTCCCAGGACAGTCTTCCTCCCACTAGACCCGACTAACTCTATCACCCTTGTAGAGACTTCGGCAGAGTTGTGTAATATAGATAGTAACTCCCCTCTGAGAGAAGATATCTGTTTTGTTAATTACACAACTGTCTGCTCACCATTTCTTCATTTTTGCTTTGCCACAACTTCGTACGTTGTTTTTAAAGAGACAGATCCAAGATGGCATCATTCTGTATTACATATATATCTATGCCCCATTCCACCTGAAGTGCTGATGATTTTGACCTGTGCTTGTTTCTTGTTCTCTTCCTATCCTGAGGTTTGTTTGTTTTGCTTTTTTTCTTTTTTCTTTTTTTGGTTTGTTGTTTTGTTGTTGTTATTGTTGTTTGCCAGGGGCAAAGGGGATGTAGTTCTCTAAGATGAGAAATATCCGTGTTTTCCTCACTGAAGATACTACTGTGCTAGATTCCAGGGTTTGCAAGAGGAGCCATCATCCATACCTAGGTACAGAACTGTAACACGAACCAAAACCTAGCTCAGGAATCCGAGGAGGTCCCAAGCTTCTTCTAACAGCAGATCTAAGTTTAGGGTAACATGTGTCTATCTCCAAACACCTCTGTCTGGAGGTCACAAGGACAATAAAATGCCATTGCCAATGGAGTAAGTTTTTGTTATTGTTGTTGTTTTTGGTTTTGGGTTTGCTTTTTTTTTTGGTACAACCATAGAAATGCATATTTGATGAGTGGTTAAAGTTATTTAGATAGAAATATTTATTTATTTACTTACTTACTTATTTGCTTGCTTGGTTATTCTTTGCCCTGCATATGGTGACATAGATCTAAAATCCCAGCATTGAGAAGTTAAGGCAGGAAGATCTAGAAGACATTCATGTCCAGTTTGGCCTACATGAAACCATACACAAGAAAACATAGCAGGTAGAAATGTGAGTTTTTAAGCAAAGTTATCCAACCATATAAGTTACACAGATTAATGCTTCTATTGCAGTATTTACATGGATGCTTTCCCCATGGTTCTATTTATCCCCTCTTCTTACTGTTCTCTCTTGCCCAACCCTCTCTACTCTTCCCCCCCACATGATCCATTCTCCCTCCCTAGCTAGACAAATGTAAATAACACTAGACCTTTGAGTCTACACTTACTACTGAACTCAAGTTATAGGCATTTGTTAGGGAAAATCAGCAAAGAACAGGAAAACTTTCTGAATGAACTCAGGGACTAGTTCTATAAACACAATTGCAGGGGAAAATCTGCGGCTTGTCATAAAAATAATTACTCATATTTTCTAAGCCTCTTCCAGAAATTTCACTCACAAGTGTTTGTCCAAGATAATGAGAGCAGGCACTGTAATTTTCATCCCTCTTTGACAGTTGCTGAAATCAAGGTACAGAGTGGTTAAGAAAATTTGCAAAGGTCAGACGGCTAGTAAATGGAGAAGGTCAGATGCAAAGAGATAATATTCTGTCTGTCTGTCCAGGAAGCAGCAATAAGAAGCTAGAATCTGAGGTTAGAGGTTATAAGATATTGATCCCAAGACATCCAGTTATCAAATTATTTTAACATGGCTGCCTCACTTAGGAAAGTGTGAATGGATATCCTGTCTGCAGTACAGAGGTGGATCAGACACCCAGTTCGTTCTCTCGCAATGTATTGTGTCTCACTCACTCAGGCTACCTCCCTAAAGTGTCTCATAAAACTGCCTTCTCCTGTGCATAGGCAGGGCTGAGTCTGCTTTGTGTATCACAGCCACGACTCCAGGGAGTCTGCCTCTAGCCTTAATCCACTCTAACTAGTCTCCATAGTGCTTTCCACAGCAAATCTTTAAGAGATCTATATGATCAGACAGGGTCACAACATTCATTATCTCTTCTCTGGCACAAATGTTCTACCACCTACGTGTCCTGCCTCACCTTCCATTTCCCTTTTAGACACTTTCAGATCCATGCCACCATCTTCAATACTCTAAAGGCTCCTTATTTTATTTTTCCCCTCTATGGTGGCTTGCTCTGCTTAGAAAGTTTATCTCACTTTAGTCTCTAGAAAAATACTTCATCATCGTCATCATCATCATCATCATCATCATCAAACCTCAGAACAGTATCACCAACTCTTCTAGAACACTATTTGTGATTCTTACCCATAAGCTAGGCTTCATGAATATATTTCTTTGGAGGTAGAGACAGTGTGTAGTATTCTACAAAGTTTAAAAAAATTCTAAGGGTATCTGGGTTGCTGGTTTTGCCTTCTGACAGAAGCAAGTTAATTGACTCTTCTCTGCCTTATTCCTACATGTGTAAAGGAATATGTATTTGTTGCTTGCGGGACTGTAGCAAGATACCTCAAACTAGTTTGCTTTTAAAAAGCAGAAAAACGTATGCTGTCACACTTCTAGAAACCAGACTCTTATATTGAGACAATAGGAGGACCATCGTCCCCTCTAAACCCTGGAGCAGGCCCTGTGTTCCTCATTGCTTCCAGCTTTCAGTGGCTCTGGGCATTCCAGCTCTGTGGCTGCACCACTCCACTCTCTGTTGTGATCATGGTGCACCCTCCTCTACTCTGTCTTTTAGAAGGTTGGTTTTCATTGGCTATTGGGTCACTTCAGTAATCTAGGATAATTTGCTTATCTCAAGATCTTTAACTTAACTATACTTTCTAAGACTCTTTTATCTAAGTAAATATGCATCCCCATGTTCTCAAGGATTAGGAATCAACATCCATTCTGGAGAGTTAGCAAAGACATTATAGGTAGCGATATCCTGCTTAGCTTTTATGGTATTTGTCAATCTTAAGAAGAATGATACATGTAAAAACTTTTGGGAAAGTATCAATCAGTCAATAAATAAAAGTGACAGCTGTTATTAGCATCACAGTGCCGAATGACAATATCACAGAGGTTTATACACATATGGCACTTAGATCTTATTTTCCTAATTTAGGAATTAGATTTCTTACACGAAAAATGTTCTACATACCTGACATGTGTTGCTAACAGCAAGGGTTTAAATAGGTCATATGCTAATTAATCTTCATCTCTAACAAGAAAATTCAATTAACCAGAATTCCCATCCCTTCTAGCACATGACTCTAAGCCCTGCTTCCAGCGGAGGCTTCCTCAGAAGGAAGATTATCCACACCAACAGCATAAAGTGCCTTTCTCTTTGCCAGTACTCAAATAATGAATGATTTCATCAGAAATGAAGCTGAAGAGGTCAAGTGTATGTGATTATAGACTCGGAAAAGCTGGGAAATCAGCCATCAAATAACTATCTACCCCACAAGATTACAGACATGAGGGTTGGCCCAAGAGTGACAAAGAAAATGACTTCCCCCAAGTCATTCCTTAAGGAAATTGGGAATCCATCCAGAGTCTTTCCAGCCTTATTCTTAGCAATGATCTGTTTCATTGTGGGGCAGTACTCAATGTAAAAACAAACAAAAGAATCAATACTACTAGTGTCATGGTCTGTTTGCAAGAAAGGACAAAGTCAAGAACCCGTTTCACTGATTCAGCAAAAATCTCATTCCAGTGAGTGTGTAATATTCTATTCCAACAGATCCATGTAACGATATAGATCAAGCCTTATAATTTCTATTTCACTTATATTTTCAGCATGGTATGCCTGTCTTATTTGATGTATTAGTTCCTTTGGTCACTCTTCATCTGTGTTCACGTCCCTTTTGCTCTAATAAAATGAAGAAGTCACTAATTCTGTTGTATTCCTGAATTCTTCCACACTTATGTTCTTTGCTTCTTGGACACCTTCCTTTATTTCTACATCTCCAAATCTGGTCTTCCTTGTAGACTTAATTCAATTCATGTTATTTATGCCATAAATCCCTATTGGCTCCCTACTGGACTTGACATTTCCTGTCTCTGAAATCCAATTTCACATTTCCTACACCTCCCTTGTGTATCAACCATTTCCTAGATTGTATTTATTTATACTTCAACTTAATTCACACCCTTCCCACTGCCAGTTTATTAGAATGCCAAAAACATTCATAAGATGAGAGTTAAGCAAAACATATTTGGTAGAAGGTTTGTTACAAGCTGTAGACTTCGACATCTCCACAGAAATTTCTGAGGAAGTTAAACATTACACATTGTCATCCCACCACCACCAATCTACATTGTAATTCTGAGAGCGGAGCCTGCAAAGGAAGTCAGTAAGAATAAAGGCAAAGCTCATAGATAGGAGATCCAAAACGTATGAGGTAGCGATAGTAAAAGTGGAGAGTTGGGATAGTAACACGAGTGAGTAACAGCAGCTTCAGAATAAGCAGAGACAGTGGTAGAGCTGTGAAGATGATGTCAAGGTGTGAGTCACCAAAGGCCTACCCCTCCCCCAATCCTCCCGCCAATGTTCTTGGGGCTTTGTTGCTCCAGATGATCATTTTAGCTATTGTTTACCTGAGACTGACTCCCCAGTGATTCTTGTTTTATTTACTTTCCTGAAAAGGAAATAGTGACCAAGAGGACCCGGAGCCTAGAGAACACAGCACATGTCCTACAAACTGCTTGTAACTCCTGCTTCCTACTTTAATCCCCATAGTTGCCTTTGCAGACAATTAGGCCTCCAACCCTTTAGAATCAACTCGCCGAGTGGAGGAAACTGAGACTCAGAGAAGCTTGGAGACTTGCCCAAGGAAATGGGTTCAGTAAAGGGAGCAAGATACCCAGGTCATCTGGCACCAGGATCTGTGCTCAGGGCACGTCTTGTGGCCACACACGCACTTACACACACACACACACACACACACACACACACACACAGAGAGAGAGAGAGAGAGAGAGAGAGAGAGAGAGAGAGAGAGAGAGAGAGAGTGATGTCTTGTAGCTAGGAAGTTTACATAAAAAAACATAGTTGCTCCCCGATGTATGAAGGGTTTATGCTTGTATAAATGCATCCTAAGTTCAAAATGCAATCAAAAATTTATTTTAGGGCCTAGAGATACAGATGAGTAAGGAGCAATTGCCTGACATGCCACACATAAAAATACATTAAATACCCTTAATCTTCCCAACATTAGAGGTAAGGTTAGACTCCTTTAATCACAATTAGAACTCTTAGAACAATCTTCAAAAATATCACCTAACACAAAGCCTATCTTTTAAATAAAAAAGCATTGTGACTATCGCATGCAAATTGCTGAATCTCAGGCAGAAAGTAGAGAATAGTTATTCCATAGTGAAACAACTGGAAGCCTGGGAGTAATCAAAATGGGTGGCTCACCATACTGGATGTGTACCAGGCTCTATCATAACATGAAGGCCATCTGTGTATGTATAATACTGAGAGTAGGCAATTAAGGCCTTAGTTAGTCCCACCACTTAATCTTCATTTTAACAAGAAAATTCAATGATCAGAATTTCCTTCCTCAATGACACAACCTGACCTCATTTTGATGAACAGCAGTCAAAACATCAAAACGTTAGGGAGCACCTAGACTTGTAAAATACTGCATGTGGCATTCAGTCTATATTATGAGGAGTCAAACATACCTGGTTAAAATTTGAGCTTCTAAATTCGTTGGTCATAACCCTTTGGACAGGTCGCTTACTGAGTGAGTCCCCTCTCTGAGACTCTATCTAGAAAGAGATATTAGGTTCCATGTCTACTTCATAAGAATTTAGTAAAGTCAGTGATAAAATATATATAAACCATGTAATGAAAGCTTGCCACAAAATGATAACTTGCTATATATTGTATAGTTGCTATTATTTTTCAATAGAAAGTATTATAACAATTACTGATCATTTTAATGTATCAAATACTGTCAAAAGCAAGATGGAAAGTTAAAAACCTAGGAATTAATGAAGGACCACTTTGTATAAATGGAGGATACTTTATATATGTGTAGAGCTTGCTCTACTAAGAGGGAGAAAAATCACTGGAAACATAAGACACTCAAAATTAAATGTTTTTAAATAAAACATAAAGCAAAAACAGCTGCCGCTGGAACTCGGTCCCTGGGCATATTTGATTTTTGAAAATGACAAAGAGGCAAATTGTCCTTCAATTCCCAGGCTGCATAAGAGCGTGGAACATGATTGCTTCACTAACGGCCCACTTGAAGGATGGATGCAGATGCTTAGAAACAAAAGATATTGTATGCTGGACACACAGCTTTCTGGAACCCTCAGACAACAGGGAATTCTGCAGCCACATCACAAACAATATTGCTGAATGTTCTTTCCTTTTCCAAATTAAAAAACAAACAAACAAACAAAAAACCAAATTATTTAGGCTGATATAACACTCCTAGCCAAAGGCAGAAAAAATCACCTAGTGCATGAGACCTCAGTATATTGCATTACCACGCCCTATTATAGCCTCTATAATGCATCATAAAAACTAATTTCACTTGTAGAGGAATGTCTCATGGGGATATCTAGAAATCAAGCCCAGGATCTCTTGTCTACAGGACATTTTAAAACATGAGTCAAATATAATCTTTTAAAGGGTAATTTAAAATTAGTAAAATAAAATAAAAGTAGACACAGGAAACAGGCCAGAAGAGAATCAAATCAACTACCATGAAGCACACTACCTGTCATTGGTCATTTGTTCCTCACATATATGTGTTTGCAGAGAGGAAGTATGACAATCGGTTGGATTTTGCAATGCAAATTTCCAGGAGCTAGCTTATAATTTGAGGCCAGTCAAAAGAGGAAGTAGTTTGGAGCTTTTCCAGCATATATGACCCAGCTGCCTGGGAACCTAGATGCTTCAACCAGAAAGGAAGTCTGTTGTTTGAGGAAGTGGTGGTGTTCTGGGTACCTACTTGTAGGTACTGGAAATACTACAGGATGGGAAACATCTAGCTTAACCTTCCTATACCATTCTCTCCATCATAGGCAACAAGCTGAACCAATACCCTGATTTTTATACCACAACTGATTATCCATTACATTTGATATTCCCTGTGCCCAAAAGAGCCTGCCCCACCTACAGCACCTGCTGACCCCTCTTAGGCACTCAACACTGATGCTACACACCTCTCTACCAGGAAGTGTGTCCTAATCATGACCCAGTGCAGAGCTGAGAGGCTATGCTTAACAGGACATCTGACCTGTCATGATACCTACTTTACTATTTTGGTTTTCATTTGCATATTAATCTCAATCTCTTTAACAAAGGGGAGATGGGAAATCATATTCTAAAATAAAATAAAAGAACAAAGTGTTTGGTTTGTGCTATATTTCAGGTTTTGGTAGGCATCATGGCATATGGCTAGGTCCTAGAACAGGGTGAGGAGCAGTTGTAACAGTAGGCATTGAGGACTGCAGGTGTGATCTGTCAAGATGCTTGTATCCCACAAGTGTGTGTGAGCTTCCAGAATATAGACAGACCTCAAGATGCTTGAGGTTGAGGAATCCTGAAGAAGGAATCCTTGGAGAAATAAAGTCATGATTAGATTGTTTAAGTTTGGATGGGCGATGCATAAGCATTTGTTTCCTCTGATAGATACAAAACTGGGCTGAAATGGGAGGAGGAAAAAAATCATCCAAGGTGCTAAATCCCAAGGCCCTAAAATCCAGGAAGGAGTAGGACAGTATATAGCTAAGGATGGAAACTGTGGCCAGCCACAAAGGTGCAGATAATATGACCAAAGGAAAAGGTCGGAATGCACAGGTACCATTTCAAGGCTGAAGCTGTCCAGAGAAAGGCTTAGGATTTCCCATTACAGGTCCTGTAGGTAGAATTCTACCCTGACTACAGATCTCCAGTGTGTGCATCCATGTGCCTTCCCCTGGCATCAATCAGGACATGAGCTGGTAGATGTGGTCTAGATGTGTATTGGAGGATGGACAGGTAGGAGGCTGGATCAATGTATGAGCTGTGGGATAGTGGGTTAATTGTTTCTACAGGATTACTCATACTGTGTTTCAAAAAAACGACACAACACATCAGGCAGTCTGTCGCCTCAGCTGGGAATCTAGATGGAGGAATGGGAAGCACCGATACAAACTCGATTGTTCTCTGGAGCCCAGCCCCAGAGGTGCAGCTCCTCAGTGCAAAGCGTGGCCTCCTTCTCTAATCTCATCCTTCCTCACTCCGTACTTCACACTTGTCTCCAAGGATGACTTCAGTATTGTGCATATGAGGAGTCCTGAGAGAAAGCGTTCACAGACTCCGGACTGTCTCATTGGTTCAAGTGGGGACATCCAGGTATCTATATTTACAAATCTATGCATCTATACATACATATACATATGGAGAGAGAGCAGGGGGGATTTCAAGCAGCTGGCTCATACCAGTGTGGGAGCTGTTGAGTTCAATATCTATGGCCAGCAGACAGTTTGGAGACTCAAGTAGGAGATGATACTGTAGCTTCAGTCTGAGGGGTGGAAACTCAGGCGGGATTTCCATGTTACTGCTTGAAGGTACAATTCTCTCACACAAAACCTTAGCCATTGCTGTTAAGAGCTTCAGCTGATTAGCCAAGGCTCTCGCATAACATTACATAGCACATTACATCTGCTACATTTTAAATAAACTGACCATTGCATGTGCATATGTGTATATGATGTATATGAATGATATGTATATGTGTATGTCTATGAATGATATGTAAACTGTATGTTTATGTGTAGATATATATAAATATGTATATACATATATATGTGCATATACTATATATATTTTTTGCAAAAAATGTTTATGGAATTATCTGTCTATTTCCCCATATAATTCATCTCTACAGTCTCATCAAAGTTGTACATAAAATTAACCAATGTGGTCTCCCCTATACTATCTGGTAGAAAGTTCTTATATTAGATAAATAATACAAAGTGGACTTAGCTGTAGTCAATTTCTCTGGCGGCCCCTTTCCACATTCTGTCAAAAGAACACTGTCAGGGTAAGATCACTGATAGTGTATAAAGTGTAAATGGGGTGCAAGCCAGCCACTAATGGTCTTCTACCTTATCCTTCAGATAGGAATAAGGCACTTGATTAATGCAGCCTTGCACCCAGTTACGAGCCAGCAGCTCGTGCATCCTACGCCTCCTTAGGAACCCAAAGACTATCTAACCACATAGAAAGAAAACTGGCTGCTTCATCGTGGGATGGGGCTTTGTCCTAAGCTTGCCATTGCTGGCTGGACTGGGGCCATTCCATTGCCAGGTTGCTTGCTGTAAATCTCTTCCCAGCCCCAAGTCACGTGCTTAGCTGTACTTGCATGTCATGGGAAAGCATTCACACACCCCTTCCCTATGTGGGCCAAGGGGAAGCTCCCAGCATAGGCTGTGGGAAAGCCCATCTGGGATGCATCTATCTTACAGGCTGGCACCGACGGACACTCTAGAGACATTGCTGTTTGACTCACTGACTCACTCATGTCTAGGCCTGAAAAAAAAGAAAAACAGGTTTCTTTCTATTGTTTTATATTTGTTGTTTTAAAACAAGGAATCTGTGGTCTTCTCCAGAGGTCACACATTCTTCATCTTTGGGGCTTAGGTGGGAGACAGACAGGACAGTCTATTAATAGTCTTTTTCTTCATTGGTGAAGCAGAAATACCAGTCCCTGCACAAGGATTCCACAACATACTGGGGACTAAGAGGGAGCTTGGCATGGAAGTATGCACTGAACGTACTTCCTTACCATCCCATTCTCTATCGCCTTCTCTTGTTGGAACACAAATTCTTACATGTAGTTTTGCTACAGGCAATATGTATGCCAACAATATGGCAACTCCTTGACACAATCATTAGTTCAGACCAGTTAGTAGACAAGGACACTGGGTGTCATTTTAGTCATTTTATTTCACTCTTGTCTTTGCAGTGGGTTGGAGGGAGACTCCATTCCAAACTCATACATTAGCTAGTACACTCTGACCTTTGGTCTTATATCCTAAAGTGTATTAGGGAAAAATATATCTAGAAATGTCACCACACTAGCCTGGACAGGCAGGCAAGAGAGAGTCATAGGTTTGCTAAGGTTTGGATACAAAGAAGGCCATAGAAGGAGCAGGAGGTAGGAAGTTTGCAGAGAAGCGTGGGGTGGATATGAGAGCATCTGGAGAGAGCATTAGATTATGGACCAGTTGGGCAGAGGGGAGAAAGAAAAGGCCATTGCACATGAGAAACCAAACATCAGAGAGTCTATAACACTCTAAGTATATATGATCACGGGTCTCAGGGATAGGTAGATGCAGATGAGACCTCACAGAAGCACATAGCACCCATGCTATCACTCCAATGTCCAGACAGACAGCCTCTTCTTCCTGGAGAACTGCTGCTGACTTTCAATTGATCTGTCTGGTTTTGACCTTTACACCACTTCAGCCTTGTCTTCTCTAAGCAGCCGGAGAACCAGTAGCAGCATGAGTCAGCTCATACCATCCGTCTGCTCAAAAATCCTGCTGCGATGTTCTGGAATCACTCAGGGAAAGTCAGATTCATCACAGGGTTCTTGCAATATCCTCTGTGGGCCTCTGTGACCTGCCTTGCTAAAGGTGCTTACTGTTCCAGCCATACCAACTGCCTGGGCCAGCTACTTACATTCATCTGGTGTTATGTCAGCTATGGGACCCTTTCCCCCAATGGCCCTGTTCTCAAAGTATTCTTTTTTCCAAAGATTCTATTTCTCTGCTCCTTCTTTGAATCCTGGACAAACTCAGTAATCTCTATGAATTCTGTTTCCCGCATCCTATTTGCTACTTTATTATTTATTATTATCTTGGTGGTGATGTAGGCCTTTTTTTTAATAACCTGCATTTATTCCACCACTGAAAAGCTCTGAGAACAGTTCCTGACAAACAGAAGTTGATAATTAATAAATTAATAAATTGAAATGCTCCCTAAGTCCCAGCCGTTCCCACCCTCCATGACCTTGTACTATATCCCGAGCACGTAGATCAAGCTTTCCACTGCTTGTGTTTCTCAAAGCAAAGTGAGGCATTTTTATTTGTCCCTCATCAAATCATGATGAAGCTTCACTAAAGAATTGTATATGAAAAATCTCTGGCATAAAAGTAGACTTTTAAAATGTGAATTTGTTCACAGATGGTACTAGAATGTCTAAGAAAAGAAATCTGCTTGTTTTGATATTTTCAGCAGAAAGAATCAAAACAAACATTTGTAACACCAGCTCGGCACTGAGCCCAAGAAGCCTCACTTAGGACAGAGGTAACTGCCCAAACAAGTACCAAAGCCTTAAAACAATAGAGCCAATGGTTGTGGAGTTGGCACTTCCCAGGAGAAATATTTAGAAGATATAGGAGGAAAGGAACCAGCAGATACCCTTGTCTGTCATGCGTATTCAAACTAACCAGACAGAGAAGATACTACCAACAAGGCAGAGGACCTCGGCAGTCTTCACCCAACTTCCCTGGGTGTTGAATCCTATTCACAGTACATCCACAGAACCAGGGCCTGCCATTATTTGTATGGTAGCGAATTGTAGCTAGCAACTTGCCTGGATTAAGAGCCAACTAGACAGCTAGTGAAGTGTATTTGTAGGGGCATTTGAGGGAGTGTTTGGAGACATGATTGGGATGAGAGTTGGTAGAAATAGGAGGGCAGGGATCTGCCTTTGGTGTCCGTGGGTATCTGTGCACTATGCAATGGCTGGAGATGAGAGAACCTCTCTCTCTCTCTCTCTCTCTCTCTCTCTCTCTCTCTCTCTCTCTCTGTGTGTGTGTGTGTGTGTGTGTCTGTCTGTCTGTCTGTCTGTCTGTCTGCCTGTCCCCTGACACACTCTTCTTGTCTTTAGGCATTACCTCTCTGCTCTCTAGTCTTTGAACTCCAGTGCTTGAGGTCTCTGAGTCATAAGACCTTTGGCCACCGACAGAACAGCAGCAGTGGCTTGCCTGGTTTCGAGGTCTTTGCACTGGCATGAAGCCGGGCTACCAGCACCAGCTGCACTCTAGCCCTCCAATGGACTATTATGGTGCTCTCTGCATCAATCCTCACTTATACACATCTACATTTTATGTCTCTGTCCATCTTGTTGCTGCTTTCCCCAGTACAGTCGATTGTAACTGCAATACTTACTCAGATTTCATCTGCTTTCACATGCATTGTGTGTGTGTGTGTGTGTGCGCGTGTGCGTGTGCGTGCCCAAGGGCTATGCACACACACCTACATAGTACTGAGATGTTTGTAACATAAAATTGAATAGTAAAAGACAATATAAAAAACTTCCAAAGCTGACAAAAGTATGTTTTTATTTCTCATATCAGGATGAAGGAAATATTTAATGTAATCAGTTACAG
The DNA here is from genome assembly GCF_011064425.1 of Rattus rattus. Taxonomy (NCBI): domain Eukaryota; kingdom Metazoa; phylum Chordata; class Mammalia; order Rodentia; family Muridae; genus Rattus; species Rattus rattus. The sequence continues at coordinate 62,568,907 of NC_046164.1, read as the reverse complement.
ATAATGTCATGAAACACAGACAGAAAGCCATGAGACTTACCTAAGTGGTTTGGCTCTTAGGAGTCAAAGCAACACAGGTCTCTGAGCATTACTCTTAGGATGGCAGCAGGGTGGGGCGCAGGGAGGGCGGCAGCCTTGGGAGTTAGTGGGCTTTGTCCCCACATGGAATTTACTACAGACAGGTTTGTTGCTGCTGCTGCTGTTGTTGTTGTTGTTGTTGTTTTCCCCCAAACAACTGATAACTGGTTTCCTTGAATTTGCCAGAACCTTGGAGCTCTAGCATATCTTTTTTTTTTCCCCTCAGGAAAAAAAGAGGCCTGTTTCCCCCAGGAAGCTCTGCTGTTCTTACACGGCCCGTTCTCAGTCACCTCTTTGGGCTGCCAGCTAGACTCCTGCAAAGCAAAAAGCGAAAAAGGTTTCAAAAAAAGGGGCATGGAGAAGGCTACAGCTGGGAAGAATCATGGGGGAAGAAAGTGACTGTTGTCCTTCTCTCTGAAGCTCCCTTGTTGCCCAGTCTCACTTGAAAGCAGTGGGATTTGAACCCTCAGCCAAAGAGACAAGGGCTTTTTTGGCTAAGAGAAGCAATTGTGGTCACTTGGGCCAAAACCGGAGGGAAGCATTTTCTGTGGTAACAGGGCCTACATTGGTGCCTGCAGGATGTAATTAAGTCTAGGATGCACCTGTTCTATTTAGGCAGACCCATGTGATACAGCCACAACCCAGCCCCCACCTACCTCAAACTATTTAGAAGTATCACCTCATTCTGGGCATTCATTTTCTTTATCTCTCACTTTTTTGGCTGTACAATTTAGTAATTAAGAATATAGCCTTGAGCTAGCTATAGTGTGCACACCTGCAATCCCACCCAGCAGGAGGTTGGGAGAGAAGGACCCTGAACTGAAGGCACCTGGGGTACCATAGCAATACCCTGTCTGAAACCAAAACCAAAACAAAGGTAGCCTTGAAATAGGAGACAGTTTCATCAATGCATTTAAGTATCCACTCACGGTCTGGCACTTCTCCATAGTATTAGGGGCAGCAGGGGAGTCAAGCCCCTCCTCAAGGTCACCAGTAGCTTGAGAGCAGAGCGGAAGGAGGGTGTATATGGGGTGGGAGGTGGAGAGTAATCATGACAACAAACGTTGGGTATGCTAGAGTGTGAGTCCTGTGGGGCAAAAAGACAGTGTAGCAGAAGAGATCTGAGAATGATGGACCAAGACTTTAGATACAGTACAGCATTAGCATTATGCTTATCAAGGTAGGCCCTCATCGAGGAAGCCTCATGAGCAGAGACTAAGGCAAATGTGGAGGGTCACGAGGCCATGTGTGCAAATGGAGGAAGAGGAAAAAATCACAGAGTGATGAATATTGTTAGAGACAGGATTATAAGGAAGGAGCTATGCCTGTTTTGCTCACAGTCAGTAGTGAAGTCCAGGAGGTAGGCACAGAAAAAGAGAAGAATGGTGGAATGTAGTCAGAAACTTGTTTCTCATTTCAGTTCCTCCACGATTTGAATTCTATATACTCCCTATCTCTGGTTCTCATTACACCCTTTTATAGGTGCAACACATATGTTTAAGAAGATGACCAAAAAGGTTTCAAAAAACAGGGAGCATGGAGAAGGCTAAGCAGACTGGGAAGAGTCATGGGGAAGGAAGTGACTGTTGTCCCCTTTGCCTCTGACTTCTATATATGACATTCCCCCTAAACTTTCCTTCGGGTCTTTTGGCAAACTCTTCTTCTTGATGGCAACCCAATCAGACATTTTTCTCTCTTCTCCAAATACACACAGCACTTGAAAGTGGATGTTTATAATGGCTTAATTTTGGCATGCTCTGACGTTTCTCTGCCTGTTGTTCATCCCTAGTAATTCTGACAGTTATTCTGCTTGTTTAGATAATACTAATTCCTGTAAGAAATTGTCTCCATATTTTGGTGATTAACAAAAACAAAAGTTTTTTCTTTAATGAGAATGTAGTATGGGCTGTCTCCCTTAGTAGAACTCCTGTTAATGGGTTCAGGGATCCCATGTCTCTCCTGTAGCAGTCTTCTGCTTCTCATCAGACAAGGAAAAGCATGATAGAATGACTTGAATATAAATGTTTTATATTCCCTTTTCATTCTGAATATCAGTAAGCTGGTCTCTCTGTACCAAAACAACAAGGAGGTGTAGTTCCCAGCTGGACAATTCCTTCCTGAGTCTGCTCTAGAATATTAGAAAAGAAAGACAGAATGGTACATGGATGGAGTTAGAGATGAAAACGTTTAAAAAATTGATGATTCATATTATAGTATGCTTCCAATGCTGGGAATTACAAATAGATGTAGCTCACATTGATACAGATATAATTTTCAATACAAAGTAAAACATTATATCTATAAATACATACTATAAATATAATAGTTGCTTGTTTGTTTGCTTGCATAGGGTCTCTCTATTTGCCTCTGATTGACCATTGGGTAGATCAGAATAGCCTTGAACTTGTGGTCTTCTTCCTTTTACCTCCTAAGTACTGTGGTTATAGGCGTCATCTATACCAGCAATAGTCTTTGTTATCTTTAATAATTTACTTTTAATTTATGAGTTTATTTTGCTATATGTATGTCTGTTCTCTGTAAGTATGCCTGGTGTCCAGGGAAGCCAGAAAAGAGCATTGGATCTGCTGGAATTCAAGTTATGGTTAGAAGCCTTTATGTGGATGCTAAGAGCATAACCCAGGTCTCCCATAAGAGCAACATCTACTCTTAAGCAGCAAAGCATTTCTCCAAACTTGAATTTTTGCCTTTGAGATGGGAAACTTGGTTTTAAACCATTAAGGACTAATAATAAGTTAAACTCCATGAGCACTGATTGTCAAATGGACCAAAGAGTTCACATGAAACATTTTTGCAAGTTGATAAAGTTGTTGATCAAAGCTTGAATCTATCTAGGCTTGTCTAACTCTCAAGTTCATATTCAATTCCACCTGCTACTACTTCAATGATTTCTTCATCTTTCATGGAATCTTACAGGATAATGGATGCTAACATTTAAGAAGTACTTCTCCAGAGAGAAAACCGTGGAAGACTGGGAGGAATTATGGAGCCAGAGGGGTCAAGAACACTGGGAGAACATGGCCTACTAAATCAACTAAGCAGGGCTCATAAGGGCTCACAGAGATTGAAGCAGCAATCATGGAGCCCAAATGGGTCTGTGCTAGGTCCTCTGCAACTATGCTACTGTTATTAGCACGTTGTTTTGTGGGCCCCTTAACAGTAGAAGTAGGGTTGTCTCTGGCTCTTTTGCCTGCTCTTGGAACCCTTTTTCTCCTGCTGAGTTGCCTTGCCAAGCTCTGATGTGAGGATTTCTGCCTGTTCTTAGTGCAGCATGTTATTCTGCCTTTGCTTGTTATACCTGGGAGGTCTGCTCTTTTCTGAAGGGAAATAGAGGAGGAGTGGATGGGATATGAAGAGAGGTTGGGGATGGAACTGAGAAAAGTGGTAAAAGGGGAAACTTCCTTTAGGGTGTAGCATATGAGAGAAGAATAAAAACCTGATGTGCTTATTCTTATTTTTTATTTCTTTGTACATATAATGTTTAACTCATACTGTATAATGGTTTGTATTTATGTGTATGTGTGTGTATATATATATATATGTGTGTGTGTGTGTGTGAATATTCTATACATATGTGATTTTACATATATATGTAGATATAGGTACATTTTATACAATATATTAAGAATACAAATGAATATATATGTGAATACATACATAATATATCCTTTGATATGTATGTGTGTAGTACACATATTATGTGTATGTTTATATGTATATGTTTAAAGATCCATATTCCCAAATGTATATATACACATGTGTATGTATATAATAGGATGTGTATAAATATATTTAATCTATTTATTTAAATTATATATGGATATACTTTTCTTTATAATTTTTTAAAATTCATTTTACATCCTGATCACTGCCCTCCTCCTTGTCACCCCCTCCCACAGTTCCTCTTCTTATCTCCCAAACCCTTCACCTCTGAGAGGGTGGAGAGCCCCAGGGTACCCCCCACCCTGGCACATCAGGTCTCTATAAGGATAAGCACGGCCTCTCCCAATGAGACCTGACAAGGTAACCCAGCTAGAAGAACACACATAGGTAACAGCTTTCAGGTTAGCACCAGTTCCAGTTGTTTGGAACCCACATGAAGACCGACCTGCACATCTGCTACATATGTTTGGGGTGCAGGGGACCAGGCCCAGCCCTTGTCTGTTCTTTGGTTGGTGGTTCAATCTCTGAAAGCCCCCAAGTGTTCAAGTTTGTTGACTCTTGGTCTTCCCGTAGAGTTCCTATCTCTTTCAGTGCCCTCTGCCCTTCCCCCAACTCTTTAATAAGATTACCTAAGCTCCACTCAGTTTGGCTGTAGGTCTCTCCATTCCTTTGAGTCAGCTGCTGAGTGGAGCCTCTCAGAGGTCAGCTATGCTAGACTCCTCTCTGCAAGGACAGCAGAGTATCATGAATGATGTCAGGGATTGGTGCTTGCCCATGGGATTGTTTTTTAGTTGGGGGTATTATTGCTTGGCACTTCCCTCAGTCTCTGCTCCATCCCCTATCCCTGTTTTTTTGCAGACAGGATAAATTTTGCATGGAAGGTACTGTGGGTGGGTTGGTGTCCCAATCACTCCACTGGCTACACATATTATGTGAATGTTTATATGTATATTTAAAGATCCATACTTCTAAATATATACATATATATGTATGTACATATATAAATGGTGTGTATAAATATGTTTAATATGGTATATTTATTTAAATTATATATTAATGTATTTTAAAATATATTTAACCATAATAGTTTATTATTAAATATACATGAATGCACTCGATGTGCACACACACACACACACACACAGAGTTCAATTATTACATTCTTTTTATAGTTAAGTGAGACGAGGGAGAAAGAAGCAAAGTAACTCATTTAAGGCCTAAAAGGGAACAATGCCCTGAGCATGTGAGCTGGGGCAGAGCATGAAGAATGGTTAGACACATATGCTAAATCTCCAGCTTGGTTGGACTGTCTGCCTGTGCTACCATGAAATAGGGAGATATTGAGGCCAGAACTCCTAGTTCACTGCTATTCACTGTACCTAGGCAGGGATAAACTCTATTAAATATTTTATCACACTGAACTGATGAGGTTAGAAAAAGATTATTAGCAAGAAAAGGCATGCAGTTTAGAGGCTGAGGGCTTAGAGAAGGAGTGACAAGTCCTGCCAGAGAAAGGCAGCATTTCAAGAAGCAAATTGAAGTCCAAGTGTTTGGTGAACTTTCACTGTTTGTCTTTCTGGGAAACTTCTGTGGTTCTGGCTGTACTGCAGTGCTGAAGAGCCACACGCAGTCGAGACCATTCCACTTCACCTAGCCCACTGAGAATGACCTTCTAACCCTCTTCAGCTGTGCCTCTCAGCCAAGCATTGCTCAAAAACCCCAGAGACGGGCAAATATTTTTCTCTTTGAATCGGAATCTTGAGGAAGACATCTGAGGCAGAAGGAAAACCCAAGTTTATCCAAGCTCATTTATGGTTGGGACATCATCAAAAATGGAACCTACTTGAGGAAAGCCTTATGATTTCCTGATGAGGTGACACTGATTCACAATAAATAATTAATATTTATGACAGATTGTAGATGACAGAAACACAGTCATGCTGGCTACATTGGTTAATCAATTCAATTGGAGGCATTTAAATCATACTCATTTTGTTCCAAGTAAAAAGAAGTAGGTTATAAGCAGTATTGACTTTCGTTTGTGTTGCCATCTTACTTTTAATGAACTTATACTTTTTGTGAAGATGGCATATTACATTTATACTTTGTTCTGTTTCAAACAAATAGAAGTAGAGAAATATACATAAATGTATATTGTGTGTGTATGTTTATGTATGCATGGGTTCAACCAGGAATAAAGAGGAAGAAATGTTCTCTGTTGGAGGATGAATAAAACAGACAGGAATGAGTAAGGGGGCTATGGGAAAAGTGTATTTTGGGGGCTGAAGTCCATCTAATAGGTTTGGCATTTTAGGCCTCCCATAGTGTGACTGTCATAAAGGTTACCTCATCCATGATGGAGAGCCAGGACCAGACACTGCTCAGAGGCAGTAGACAGTTCTAGTGTATTTTCTCATTCGTGAAGAATGGATTCCTGTTGCATTCCTTATCTGCCTTCACGGACTTTACCAGCCTCCAACTTGAGAGACCTTAAAACACACAGATAATAAGTTTGAGGGCCATAAATGGAACCAAGCACAGCAAACCAGACTGTATATATAACATTATTGGTGCATGAGAAAAGGGATCCAGGTTGGTTCAGAGAGTAGAGTCCCATACTCAAGGCGCAGAGGATGCAAGCATCAAATCATTAAGTATAGCAGAATTAATATGCATGAAGCCTTTAACTAATTAACTCAAGGCTTAGTCCTATTCTTATTTTTTAGCCTACTCTTAATGAGATAAAAATCAGGAACCAGACGTTCTAGATATGACTGCATTATAGGTAGAGTGAAATAGCTATAAAAGAACAGGTTAATTGCCCAAGAAGCAGTTATATCCTAAGGTACCTTGTGTTCTCCTGTTACCATTCACGTCCAGGGCCACAAAAGTAACTCTTGGATCAGAAGATGCTATGCTGGATTCAAGAAGACCCAGCACATCATAGAGGATGATGCAAACTATAAATGCTCAAAAGGGGGGCCCATATTCCTTTGTTCACTCAACACTTAGAAGGATATCAGGAGGATCAAGCAGGAGGCTAGGGAATTTTGGAACTCTGTCAGAAAAAGATAGGCTTGGAGCAACATCAAATAGCTATTAGACAATTAGAGATTCAGTTCAGTAAGGAAATAGCTACTTGTTTGATTAAGACTGAAACTCACCTTCAAAGAGTTCTGATTCAAGGTTGGCGTGACAGTAGATTTTTTAAATGTTTTATTTTCTTCAGTGTAAATATCCACAAAGAATCCGCTGTTTTGTAAAGAATATCTCCAATGCAATAATCAAATCAACACATTTTATCTTTAAAGGAACAAAGAAACAGAGAACATACAGGAAGCAAAAAGAACTTTAACAGTTTTCGAGAAGGGCTGGCAAGATGACTGCTAACTAGATAGCTCAGTAGGTAAAGGTGTTCACAGAGTCCTCAGATCTAGCAACCAGAATTCTATCACAAGACCCCACAGAAAGGTAGGAGGGAAGAACCAACACTTCAGTGTTGTCCTATGACCTCCACATGCATTCGGTGAAATATGAGTCGCCACACAAACACCAGAAACTTACAAAAAACAATAGCAACAGTAATAAGTTCTCAGAAAGATTAAAGCTAGTGCATTCAGGAAGAAGGACAAATTCTATTTCAAGAGAACATTAAAAAAAATGTTTAAAAACTCAACATATTTGGACAATAAAACTAAAGAAACTGAGACAAAAGTTTAAAGAGCTAAAAGTAGGAATTTAAAAAGAAAACAGAGGATCTGTGCAGGAAAAGAGATAGCTAAATATTAAGAATTCTATCCTCCCCAGCCTTCAGCTAGCATGCAAGCTTCTTGACCCTGACTCTAATGGCCTGGTTTCAACAGGAAGTAGTTACAGAAGAGAATATATCATCCTTTGTCCCCCAACAGGTTGAAATGCTAGATCAAAATGAAACTCCCTGGCATAGCAGACACAATGGTAACCTCTACTGACATTGGCATATCAGGAAAGTGGGCCCAGATCTATCAACAGGTATATTAATTTACTAAAATAGTTCAACAATAAGATAGAACAGTCCTGCTTTATGCAGAACAAGGAGGTATTGTGTGGCCTTAAGAGAAAGTTGTTGTTTCTATATAAACCACTCAGGAATCATCAAAGACAATCTGACTGTACTAAAGAAACACTGCAAAAAGGGGACCTGAGAGGAAACAAAGGAACTAGTGCCCATTCTCATTTCCAGACTCTCCTCATACATAATAACTTGATGTCACCAATCACAAGGCCTTTGGGCATTTCTGTTTGCTAATTACTGTTGTATCTGTATCACTGATGCCTAACTAAATAATAATTTTGCCTGATACCATTGTTGATGGTTAGATCCCAATATAAAATAGGTACCCATCACAAAGTCAAGGATCTGACCCAGAATACAACTCTGGGTGGGGTGGGGTAAGGAGAAACCAAACAGGAACAAGAAGAACTATACTGCCAGTTAATGGAAACCAAACACAGAAAACATACATTTCAGGTTAAGAACCTGTTTGCAGCAAAGAAGAAGAAATTCTGCTCGTTCTGTTTGTTTGACCTATCTGCACCAGATGTGCTTGATCACATGTGGGCAGGAAGTACGTGGGTGGAACTATGTACCTTGCCCTGATTGGATGTAAGTGAACATATGTAGGCAGAAAATATGTGAGGATACATTTGTCCCTGATTAGACTTGGACTGAAAATGCAGTGGCCTTGTGGGAGTAACCATTTCTGGGAATCTGCATGGACCTGGCCAGAGTCCTTCCACCTGGACAGTATTTAATTAACACTTCCTTCAAATTGAATAAAAAATAAGAATTCTACCAATATAAGATAAATAAAACACAGCAAAACAAAAAATGAAATTTAGGGGAAGGAGGGGAGGTGTGTGGGTCAGTGGTAGAGTACTTGTCTAGTATGTGTGAGGTCTTAGGTCCATCCCAGTACTGAAGAGAAGAAGGAGAAGTTCTGACATTGACAATATACATAGTCTCATGCTTGGGTTCTGAGACCTGGCCCCTCTATTCACTCACAAACCGCAGCCTCCAAGTTAGAAACTCTTTATTCATAACCAGACTTGATGAGCCAGAGGTCCAATGACTGCCCAAAGCCTACAGTGGTACCCTGTTTTAGCAGCCACACCCTACACAGAACTTCCTCCTCATCACCCCAAAGATACATTGGGGTAAATCTTGTTATAATTTCACTTGGTAGAGGACAGAGAGGCTCAGAGAAGAGAATAATGGCCCAATATTGCCAGCCACCACATAGGAGCTGACAATAACCCAGGTTTGCCACTGCAGCAAGTGCCCTTCACAAGTATTGTTTTTGGTTCCTAGAATTGAGAGTCTATGGACCAAAGGCCCCATTGTATACATTTGACTTGACAATGAACCCAGACTGTCACCAAGGCATATCAGTGCAACGCTTTAGAACACAGAAAGAGGCAAAGGAAAACCATGTAGGTACACATTCATCAGAGCTATATGAACATAACATGACACTTGGTTCTAGGAAATCATGCAGAGAACTGATTAGAAGTTCATACTTAGGCAAACCAAATGAGAAGGAACAAAGTGTTTCCAAACTGACACCTTTTACTTAGTTACTATCCAGTAAATTCTCATTCTGAGAGATGTATAGCATTTTTTTTTCTCAAAACAAGGCAATAACTGAAAGACAGAGCAGAAGAGTTTTGGTAGATGCAGAGGTGGCTGATGATGGTGGCAAATGTGTATTCTAACAGCTGCTTCCCATGCCCACAGAGAAAATGGTCCAGACACTCTCCCACTATGCTCTACTTCATCAAATGTCATCATCTTCCAAAGGTATTAAGTCAGGTACTAAGTCTTTTAACTCAAGGGCCCTAGAGAAGCATAATATTCAAACTACAACACAGAAAAATGTGTCTTTATTTAAACAAAAGCTGAGGCCTAACTATTTGAAAGTGTCAGAAAATTAGCCTGATTTCTTTGAAACAAGAAGTAAAGAGATAATGAAAAACTAAAAAACCAAACTATAGTAGTGTATTCATGTTGCCTAAAAAATACAGAAGTACTTCCAAAATAAAACAGAGCTAGGAGCAATCAAATGGCTCTTTGTAAAAGTAGAATCTGCTTTGCAGGACAAGAACCATGATAGGATGTTCAACCTAAAGTGGTTAGGCCCTAAGCACTACGTATTCATGAGGAACACTAAATGGTCTAAGAAAGATGTGATTTATTTAAATTTTAATAATATACTACATATTAGGTTCAGACTCAATCAATAGACACAGATAGTAAGAAAATAACAAAATATAACACTTATATTTTTCTAATTAGAAGATTTTTGCAGTAGATTGACCCCTCTACAGTTGATCTAATAGTTAAGTCAAGGCACTAGGATCCATCTAGATTTCTTTCTGCCCTTCCAGAAAATATGGTTTATCCTAGGCCCCAAGATACTATCTTTATAACACCAAATATCATATCCAAGATTTGTTAGCAGACAGAAAGGGGCAAAGAATTTTTAATTTTTTCTTTCTAAAACTATTTATTATTTATTGATTCTTTTTGTGCATGCATGAGTTTCCTTGTGCTACAAGTGCACAGGTGCCCATTGAGCAAGAACACACTGCTCAGGATCCTATAGAACTGGAAAGATGTAAGTAGCTGTGAGACACCTGATACAGTTTCCTGAACTTGGGCCCCTCCCAAGAGCAGTATGCAGTCGGGACCACTGAGCCATGCCCCTAGTTCTTTGTTCCTATTTTAAGATTTTCTTTCTAGTAATTAGACATAGTACTACTGCTACTTAATTTTAATGCCAAATTATTATGCTGAGAGTATACCTATTACATGGACACCTAGGCCTATCTATTCATGTCCATAAAAATCCAACTCGGATCTTTCAGACATAGGTATAGTTCTCCTTCCATCTCAAAGAAGCTTCACATAGAAGCAGAAACCATTACAGAAAACCAAAACTGGTCATAGTGAGATCACCTGATCATGATACCTTAGCCCCAGTTGATACATGTATAACACAACCTAAGCTCAGGGAACATTTGGGAAGACAGAGCAGAAAGATTGTAAAGAACCAGAAGATCAAACAGACAAATCTCCTAAACTTACATAGGAAACAAGACATGCATAAACAAGATGAACAATGGCATCGCCCAGAACTAGATAAAGGGAAAGGAGGTCTCCCTAACAGGCCCCCACATCAAGACAAAAATGAAGCATGGAGAAGAGAAAGACAGAATTAGTCTTCTCTGAAAGGAGTCCTTGAATTGGTATCCAAAAATCCAAGTGATCAGCCCAGAATTATATACATACAAGGTCAATACTGTATTTTGACTAAAATTAAAACCATCAGATTTTCAGTACTAAGAGACCTGGACTACAGCCGCAGTTATGTGGATATGGACCCCAGTGTACAATAACATCCTTATGGTACTTAGCAATTATCATTGGTGACAGGGAAGAAACAAGATAAATAGAAGACAGAAAAGAGGGCCCAAGGATAATGGCTTATCTAATTCTTCAAGAAACACAATTTGAAATAAAAGAACCAGACATTTGTTTAGCCATGTTGCATCTGATAAATAGGGAAGAAAGGCACACATGTAGTTCACCATATCCTCATTTAAAAAAGAAAAAGATCTTGTATTGTTACTGGTTAAGATTCCTGAAGACTATTAGCCATTAAAAAAAAAAAAGGCTAAGAAACATTGTGTCCTGAGATCTTCAGACTTGACTTTTGTAAACAGTGGTAGTCACATGTTGCTTAAGAATAGGCTGCATTCTGAAAAGGAGCTAAAGGGCTATTTATAATTGAAACAGATGTCATGAAGACACTTGAACAGATCTAAATGTTATAGTCCAGTTAATTTAATATATATTGTCAGTATAGTCATCCATAATGGACTGAAATGTTACCAGCTCGTCAGTTGTATGTTAAAAATGATAAGACTTCGGCAAAGCTAGATGGGCCATCTCTAGGTAATTATTATAGCATTTGTTTTGTTTTTTGCTACATTTAAAATATTTCATAATTAATAACTGCTTAGTTTTTTCCTTTTCTTTTTCTTTTAATATTTTTATTCCACGTGACCAAGAGTAGTTCAGCCATATTATATGGACCAAACTGACCTTGAGCTTACAGCACTGCTCTGCTTTAGCTTCCTGAGTTCCAGGATGGCCCTGAGTCCCTGGGGCCAGCATGCAGTTTGTTTTCAAAGTGTCAAGTCTTGCACATTTCTTTATTTAATTAATTAAAAAAGGTTATCTAAACCATATATATTCACACAAGTCATTTAAAAAGAAATAGCTTCAATCCTCATTGTTTTATCTGACAATGCAGTTTTGAATCTTCAAACTTGTAGAGCCACAAAAATAAGCTTTTTATGAAAATGTCAATTTATGTGAAAATCAATAATAAAATATTGTACCTCAAAAATGATTTTTTTAACCCCAAGAAACATTTTTTTTTATTCAGTAGTATTTTTGAAATAGTAAGTTTTCTTGTTTTGTCTCCAAAGAGGTATGTGCAAAAATAAAGCAAGATTACATTTCTCACCATGGATTTCTTTCTGGCCTCCAATAGAATCATCACAGACCACTTGATACTGAAGGACTGTGAGGTATGTGCTAACACCAGACAGTCCCTCCAAAGGAATGCAGTGATATAGGTAGCCTTTCTCCAGCACACATCTGTCCTTTCACATCTGTCTTCAGAATCTAGGGAATAGATCACAGCCAGCCCTCAGTTCATGTTGTGGTTTGCCCTGGAGTTTATCTTGTATTTTGATGCTAATTCCACTGCCCCAAGGACAGCTGCTTGGCCACATAATCAGGACTCAGGTGATTTCACCAGAACCTTCTCCCCATTGAATTTGTAAAATACAGGTGAGGGGCAGGCACAGGATAAAGGAGGCCTGTCATTGGAGGAGAAGGAAGGTGGGTGGGAGAAAAATTTGCAGGAAGAAGAGACTGAATACTGAATGGAAAGGAGGAGAGAGAGAGAGAGAGAGAGAGAGAGAGAGAGAGAGAGAGAGAGAGAGAGAGAGGCCGTGGGAAGGACAATGGGCAGGTGATGTTAGATTCCATGCTGGTACCTTTTACAGGTTGCGCCAAAAATGTTCTTAAGGGATGATGGTACTGGGCTTGTATGTTTAGGTAGGCAATTATGGACCTAACAAGGTAAAAGACAACAATACATTTTTTAGTTTTTTATATTTTACAACAAGTTCAAATCTAAATTTTCATTCATGGATTCAAATATACCCTGACTTCTAGTTTGGAGCTTTTTTCTTTTTTAATTATTACTTTAGCTGCTTCCCTGACTGGAGGGTTTGGCGGGTTCTAGGGAATGCCTGCTGGAGTTGGGGACTGAGATATGGCAATGAGGGGTGAGAGAAGCTAGAGGAAGATGGGGGGCAAAAGGACAGGGAGGCAGCAGATGGTTTGCTACAGAAACTGGGGGATAAGACTTGGAGAGGAGATTCTGGAGGAGCTGAAGGAGTAAAAGACTGCAGTTAGCCCAAGCTTCCCTAGCTACATTGTCAAAAGCCAGGCTTTTGCTCACTTAAGAAAAAAAGTCTGTTACTAATAACTAAATATTAGGCGGACTGCGTAATGATGACTGATCAGAAAGATTTATCCTAAATAATTCATTATAACATATTTTTACCCACCGATTTACTGGTTGTCATTTGAGCCTGTAAATCCTGGAAGATTTCGAAGTTTCCCTGATTACTTAAAGGCTACTCATGTTCTCCCTATTTGAGTCACACAGCAATTAAAATGAAGAAAACCAAAAATGCCTCTTCATAGGCACAGGATATGCCACAGGAACATTCTTGACTTCCCTGGCAAGGATTTGTTTATTGAGAAATCATCCTGAGTCCACCAGCCCACAGATCTCTGCTTAGTCAACATTTGTACCATGACTGTTCTTACACTCGCTACCACTAGATTTAGATGAAACAAGGCACTGCTTGTCTAAGGTTTCTATGGTAGTCCATGTTTGCTTGTTTTTTTAAAAGAGGTTATTGTTATTATTATTAAGTGTGTGTGTGTGTGTGTGTGTGTGTGTGTGTGTTATGAGGTATGTAAATTTGTCTGTAAGTGACTACAGAGGCCAGAAGCATTTTTATTTCTCTAGAGTTCAACTTGGGAAACAGTGAACTACCTGCTGGATGCTGGGAACTGAACTCCGATCCTCTTCTGCAAGAGCACTGTGCACTCTAGCAGCTCAGCACCTTCAGGCCCCCAACTCCATTACACTTGAAAATTTCTATGAAATATTCTCCATGGTTGTTTATTTGTTCTTGTTTCTCTTTCAAGGAGTGTAATCTCCTGAAGGAAGGTGCATGGCTTTTAGTTAGGTAATTTTGCAAACATATAGCTCAGCACATCATATCAAGTAAGAGCTTAAAACTGTATCTAAGAATGATAAAATGAAAGTTTATTTGTCCCATTGTGCACAGTAAACACTGACATTTAAGCTATCTGGCCAGGTAGAGGAGGATCTATTATGTTCCAAAGGCTTCTTTACTATACCGGTTCTTGTTAATGTCTCTGTTGCTGTGAGAAACTCTAACCAAAAGCAACTTGGGAGAGGAAATAGTTTCTTTGTCTTATGGTTCTAGTCCGTCATCCTGAACCCACGCTGGCTCCATGTAAATGCCAGGGGTTGGGGAGGGGGCAGTCGCAAAGGAGGATCTAATTGAAGACTGCCTGAGAGACTCAAGGATTGCAGACCAGCCAATCAGGAACTGCTGCTTAGAAACCATGCTTTCTTGGGACCAATGGGGGTGCAAGTGGGGGTGTTAAAGGAACCACAACACTGTTCAGAGAGCTTGTTGCAGCTTTTTCGCCTGCTTCCAGAGTCTGTGTCAATGGACTCTATTCCAACTCATCTCCAAACCCTAGGGCAGGTAGGCTTATGCAGTGAGTGTCCAGGGATAGGCAACAGAACAGGAAACCCAGAAGCAGGAACTGCAGGTTACTGTCTCTTCCTAGGTCCAGGTTTATCTACCTTTCATACACCCCCAGTCTGACCAACTTGCTCAGGGGTGCCACTGACCCCTCATGAGGTGAGCTGCCTTCTGCCCCCACCACCATTTCCCTTTGTGCTTTGCTTAAAAAAAAAAAAGAGAGAGAGAGAATAGACTCTATTAGATAACAAGCCAACCACATGCTCTCTCCTCCCCTCCTCCCAGATGCTCCCCCCCACACCCCCTCCTTTCCCCCAGAACCCACCTTTCATCCCTTTCAGAAAATAGCAGGCCTCCAAGAGAGAACAACCAAATATGACAAAGAGTACATACAGTAAAACAAGGCAAAAGGCCTCACACCGAAGTCTCACAAAGACAGTCCAACAGGGAGAAAGAATCTAAAGAGCAGTTAGAGAAAGTAGACAAGTCAAAGACATACACACTCCCACAATTTAGGAATGAACTTACAAAAACACCAAGCTAATAGGCACATATGCAAGACAGCCTGGTACAGACCCTGCAGGCCCTGTCCATGCCACTCTGAGTCTCTGTGAGCCCCTATGTACTCTGCTTAGTTTATTTACTCAACATATTGTCCACATCTATCTCTACCCTCTGAATCCTATAATCTTCCACCCTTCCATGGGATTCTGAGCGAAGTTAGGGAAGAGAGCAGATAGAGTGCTGTAATTAGACCCTCCATCAACATAACAATTGGCTATGGGTCTCTGTATGAGCTGGACTTACTTGCATCACCTAAAAATCAAGATGTCCTCACAAATACACTACAGGCAAATCTGAAGAAGTGAATTCTTCTATTGAATTTCCCTTCCCCTATGTGTGTTTAATCTCTAACAAAACTAACCAGACTAACATCTAATTCTACAAAAATTATAAAATGCTTAAAAGTAATCTGACAGAATGTAACCTTTGTGTGTTTATTTGACAGTAAGTGCGTTTGGAATTTCCTCTCAGTGACATCAGGAATTAGAGGTTTCAATTCCCAGGAAATCTATTCCCACGACCAACAGAAATCATAAGACATAGCAGTCCACACTGACAAAAAGAGGTGTAGGAATGACTAATGGGCTTGCCAGAAATCTTACAAGACCAACAGAAGTGGCACCCAGAACAAAAATTTCTTTCCAGTGTGCAGAAGCATCTTCCATTCTCTGCTTTTCCAATAAATTCACATTAGACACAACCATTAATGTTTGCAGAGCTCAGTTCTTGAAAATATATGAGATTTTCTGAAGATTTCAGATCACAGGCGGAAGCATCTTAGGATGCTTTAACCTTTTCCAGTCACCCTTCTCAAAATGAAACTATAAATAATCGGGAGTGTGTCTACATTGTATACATAACTTGATGTAATATATATATGTGTGTGTATATATATATATATATATATATTCAAACCACATAGTTACAAAGCATCCTTGAGGACTTAAAATGTCACAAGACAAGTGTTACTAAGTGTAGAAGATTGAATGATAACCCCCAAATATCTTGACAACCCAGAACATCAGAATATTTATAAAAAGGGTCTATTACATCTATGAAAAGAAGAAGCAAGATCATATATGAACATGAATTTGGGACAGAATCAGGTTGGCATAAGCTCAAAACCTCCGAGCAAGCAGGAGCTAGAGACGAAAAGGAAGTACCTCACATAAGCCTTTTACAGAAAATATGGCCCAGATGATACCTTGAATTAGGACTTCTAGCTTCCACATCTGTGATATGCTAAACTTCTGTTGTCTTTCTGTTTTAAAGACCCTATCTGTTGCATTTTGTTATGAAACTCCCAAAAGACTCATATACGGTTGAATTTAAAACACCAAAACTGATCATCATATCATTTGATGAAAATGTTAAAAATGTTAATTGAAAAACATGATAAACCACTTTAACACTAGGATGTATGAAAAAAGAATTAAAAAAAAAAAACCTATTAGAGAAAAGAGAAATAACTCAATAAGTAAAGAATTTGCCTTAAAAACAAAAGAACCATGATTAATCTCTAGAACCCATGTTATAAAAAAAAAATAAACAAAGGTATATGCTAGTCGTAGCACCTTTCTGCCTACCATGCCTCCTACCTATCCCAGGACCTTGACCAAGTAGGCACATACATAGCCACCTGAGATTGTAGTATATCCTAGAAATGAGGAAGATTCACCAACATGGCTTCCTAAACAGCACCTGGAGAAGTATAACATCAACTGACATGTTAATATGGAAAAGAGACTTCACAGGATCCCACACCTAGATAAACAATCGAGGCAAATAAAGACTGATGAGAAAGGAGAAACCTAGTCTTTAGGAAGATCACCCAATTAGTGGTCACTGTGCTCCAAGTGGTCAGTCCTGGAAGTTATAAACATAAGTTATATTAAAACAGAATGAGTAGGTTGTATTACATATTTAGGAGTGTGTGTGTGTGTGTGTGTGTGTGTGTGTGTGTGTGTGTGTGTGCAACAAAACAAAGAAAGAGAGTCTATGGTTTTGAAGGGGAACAAGAGAAATTACATGGAAGGGATTAGAAAGAAGAAATGGAAAGTGAATTGATGTAATTCAATTTCAATATTTTTTAAAAATCTGTGGACCATGAGGAAACACTATGATAATGTTGAGCTGACTCACATTGCTAATATTATTTTTGTCAGTGAGATACTAACTTAATTAAGAAATCAATGAAAGATAAAATGGATAAAATGGACAATGGTAGACAGAAGAGACGGGTGCTGGTATACATGGGTATGGAAGCAGCATCTGAATTGGAAAAATGGGCACAAAAAGGAGTGAAAATTTTGGCTTGAGTTCGAATTCATTCTTTATATTAATGTTTCTCTAAGGAAAAGTAAAATTATGAAACCAAATAAAGTATACAATTTGAAGGATTCCCCTGAAGTAACCAGACCTCCTTGTAAAGGTCCTTTAGGTAAAATGCCTATTGCTTCATTTTATGAGAAAGAGAGGTGGATTCTGGGTGATTCTGGGCTTTTGCTGTTCAGGGAGTTAGATAAATAAAGCATTGAACTATTTACACATATGCTTGAAGGTTATAGAATACTGAATGATGCCCTGAAGACTTAAAGAGTAAGGAAAGTCATCTTAGCAATTACCATCTGGCAAAGCCAACACTTCCTCTGTTATTTAAACAACACGTTGGGAAACAAAAAGAGTCATGAGCTTGAAAAGAAAGGAGAATCAATCAAAACCCCCAGGGGCAGCGAAGGAAGCAGCACTAGGGGGCAGAACCATAAATTTTTGTTGTGCTTCCGGAGTAGACGCCTTCCTCACCATCCTTGCTGGGTTTCTTTCCACATTTTCTTGTCTTTCGGTCTTTTTGGTGCCACCACCTCTCCTTTCTCTCTCAACATTGACATGCATCAGAGCATGGCCTCTCTGGACAGTTGAATTTAATTCGTGACTTAAGCATCATCCATAAGCTACTGCTTCCCCCAAATCAGCTTCGACCTGACTTCTTCCTAATCTTCAGGACTCATAACGAATCTATTTGATGTCTCCATTTAGTATTTAAAAACATCTCCAGCTTAAGGTTTGAATTTTCCATTAATATTCTACCTTCTGGCTTTGTTTTAAAAAAAATTTAACCACATTTAAAAAAGTAAAATCCCCAAAATAGAGAAGGATCACAAATTGGAAAAAAAGCTATGCCACTTCTGAGTTAATCCAAGGCATTTTATCATGGTAGGTTCAGGTTACATACATACATTAAATACTGCCTGTGTCTCCACATAACAAGATTCAGGAGCACAGGTGACTTATTGTTGTTATTGATGTGCCATCTAGGGCATTGCCTGGAATGTTTTAGACATTGTAGAACATTGGATTAAAAATAAATTATATATAGAACTATAAATATATGCATAAAATATGTATGCATGCAATATATTCATATGTATTTCTGATGGACATGATTCAAAATGATAATATAGAATTATGTATATAGTACCATCATATGCTCATTATGTTGATGTCAAGTTCCACAGATGTGAGACAGTGGAGAAGTTAAGAGGAGGCTAGAGAAGCACAGTGAAATGTGTTAGCACTTGGGTCTATACAGCACAGTAGAGCCTCATTGTTTGTAGATTCTGTATTCCTGCATTTGCCTCATGCCAAAATGTATTTCTTGTCTCAAAATCTAGTATTTGTAAAGTTTTTTTTTGAAGCCATTAGGGTCAGCATTTGAGTCAACATCCCTCTCAAGTATCAGCCAATGTATAACATATCAATATTTTACCCTCCTGTTATACTGCTTATTCTGTGAGTACAAGCCTTTCCTACAGTGCATTCTAGTGACACATGGTAATAATTTTGGTGCTTTGACTGGATATTTTGATTCATGGAATGACCTCAAAGAGCAGTGCTTAAGTTCTATTTTGGTTTTTGCCAGCAAAAGAAAAGTATCATTAAAAAAATGTTTGTCAGAGAAGTTTCATTGAGGTAGGAATTGCAAAAACAATGAATTATAGGTCTCAGGGTCAATGAGTCAGCAACATTTATTAAATAAGGTATCTTCAAAACAAACACACCCATTGTTACTTTAATATAGATTGTCATGTGGGTGAAAAAAGTT